>NW_027041961.1:0-147559 GCF_035927965.1 Recurvomyces mirabilis | reverse complement strand
CCATAACTCTGCCGAGGTAATAAAAAAAAACAAAAAATACAACAAACACTTAACAATAATAAAGGGGGGGGGGGTTGTTTTGGGGGGGGGGGGGGGGTTGGGGGGGGGGGGGGGGGGGGGTGGGGGGGGTGGTGGGAGCAGTCTTGGTGGGAGCAGGAGTCTTGGCGGAGGGAGAGGGTTGGGTATTGGATCGTGAGTGGGATGGTTTGGGAGGTGTAGTTTAGTTTGGGTTTGATGTGGTGTTTTGGATGATTGCGGTGTTGTCTAGCTGGGATGAAAGGATTTGGGGGATGACTGGGGTTGTACGATGATATGCAATTTTGGGAATATTATGTCGGGCGGATGAGTGTTGGATAAAGGTATCGGGTACGATGGTATGCTAGATCACGACAGATCATCTTCGACGCATGTACTTGGGCTACTTGACTATGTAGAGATTGATATGTAGGACTAGGCAGAGACGCTATAGTATAAGAGTTCTGCCATGTATTTGATTCCACTATAATCACCTTACATCTTATCGCTTCATCTCCTATGAGATGTTCCTGCGCTATGATGTCAACGCGCGTCTCGTGCCGGCCGAAAGTGCTTGCTGGCTTGGAGTGGCGTGATGAAACAAGCTTGCGACGACAGCTCATATCCGCAGTCACGAACCACTAGCATAGCCTCATTCTCATTATTCTTCCATTGCGTTACAATCTGCGCCTTCTTTATATAATACGACACCAACAGTTTACCCTCACGAAGTCCAGAGAAGACAGTCGAGAATCATTCAAAGCAATCTACGCAGCACAGCATAGTAAGTTCGATGCAATGACACTGTCGCTCATGAAGCTCATAACACCTGCTGACACCGAATGGCAGACCTCAGTGAAAATGTGCCAACACAACGACACCACCGCGCCCATTTTGGCGGCCAAGCCCATCAAGCTCGTCAAGCCAGGCCAACCGAGACCAGTAAGTACACATACGCCTACTGTGGGAAGGGCCCAACCATTTCTCGCCTCCTGCTAACGAAAGCCATAGTGCATTGATATTCCCTGCGGGCCCAACTGGTAAGAAATCACTCCTTCCGTCTCGGTTGTGATAGCCCGCTAATCAAATTCCCAGCGACTGTGAATTGTAAGAACGACTGTCAGGATCGGGTCTGATAGCTTGCTGACGTTCTTCACAGCTGCTGCATCCCTTGTACTGTGATGTGAGCGGCCCCAGGACGGAGCAGTCAATGTGACCTGAAGCGTAGCGGTTTGTGCGGGACCTGGATTATGTTGGGAGAAACCTAGCAACACGAGGGCGGACGGACGTGCACAGAGATAGTGCATTTTGGGCATGCCATGCCACTCAGATATCTAGCTCGAAGATGTCCGGCCTTCTGAATAATCCATCAGGTACATGGCACTTGTTTCAATCAATCTCGCCGTGTGCGTTATACTGCTTATGGCCTCAGTAAAACCACCCTTGCATTGGCATGACCACGGCAAATCTCTCATATCGTATGATGCATGCTTCGGTTATGCCTGCTACAAGTCAATGTACTCCAGTGATGGGATTAGTGTCCCACCAGTAGGATCGAGATTGTGATGACTTCGCATCCTGCTCAAGCCAACAAGAGTGGCGACGATCAAAACCTAACTATGTCGCAGGAGAGCATGCCCCGACGAGGTCTATACGCAACCGCTCCGTACTGCTCGAGACCGCAGAGATATGCTCGTGCTCCGCCCGCCACGGTTTTGCTTGTCATATCATGCAGTGAGAAAGTAGCAAAGGCGAGAAAGAACTTGAAGACCGTGTCACAGGCTTTTGAGCTTTGAATTGCTGGCAAGGATACCGATCTTCATGGGCGTGCAAGCAACGACACTCTGGACAGCAGCGTCATATCATGCCTCACTTCGAGCGCCCACCACCGATATCCTGTCCTAATCTATACCCACCAATCTTCTCCCATTCCACTTTTTGTCGTGTCACCGGCAGCTGCCTTCTCAAACCCTTGAAGCTGCCCTCTGCTAATGTCGTGAACGCCCTGTTCAGCTCCTCCTGGAACTTATTCTCCGCCTTTGCAATCTCCCTTACTATTCCATCCGCGCTACTGCTGCTGAGCTCAACCTTTCGGCTTGTGCTCATCCTCACGTTACCGTCTTCGTAGTAGTGCACGTCCACCTTGATTGAGCCAGTGACGCTGTTGTTGGAGGGAGTGAGGTGGTATGTAGAGCGCCATCGGCCGTTCCAGAAGTTCTGAGGTGAGTATTTGTTCGCTACGAGGAGGATGGCGATGCTTGAGTTGGAGTCGTTGGGGTATATGCCGATTGTGGAGGACGGGAAGTGCTCGGATGCTGCTGCAGAGAAGGATTTCTGTAGTGATTTGATGGTGTCGGCGTGTGGTGATTCTAGTGGATGCGATTGCGCTCCTGAAGCGGTCTATGCAGACGTCAGCTCATAGATACGTAAGCTAGTAATGGTGACTGTACTTGTGCAGCATGATCGACTTCAAAGGACGTCTGGTTCGCTGTGTCGAAGTATCTTCCGCTTCCCAACGAGTTGTATGGGCTGATTAGGACCTGACACTATCAGTCGAAGCTGTGTACCAGCTGGGTGGTGCTCGTACCGCCTCGCTACTGCCAGGGATCTTGATCGTAGCATATTGCTCTTCGTTGTACTTCTGGAATGCTGGGCCTAACGACGAGACCTCATTCGGGGACAATGCTTTGATGTCTATGGAGCGGGCTCAGTGACTGTACTTTTGATCGGTTGGCAGGACATATCCATACCTGCGACAACATTCGAGAGCTATACCAATTAGCTTGGGGTTCATGATCTTGACGTTGGGCTGATCCTACCAACCTCTCCCGGGGGTGCTGCCTCGACAAATGAAGCTACTGTGCTGGACTTGGAGCTCATATTGACGTCCTGGTCGTGCTCTGACCTATAACTCACGGTATTAAATAGCAGCAAGAACGAGGGCAGCGAGGTCGTGAGCATATTTCGGAGTATATGTTTCCCCGCTCCGGGACATGGTCTGCCTCGACGGGGATGACTTGACTTCACTTGCTCAAACATCACGACACTCCACCACATCCTTTGCTTATCCAGCGTGGTCAGCATTCAACATGCCGGCGTGGAAAGGGTGGGACGAGGCGGGTGTTCGGCAACCAATGCCACAAAGTTCAGGTTTCACGCCGATCAACGCGCCTGCTCCAACAGCAAGCGTGCCTGGAGGCATAGTACGTGATACAACTCAACAGACCCCGACGATAAGGAACGTCGAGGCCGTCAGCTCGGCTGCCGGGCGAACGGCCGATGCTCCAGGTGGAGAGAAAACGACCAAAAAGACCAGAAAGCGAGCAAGCACTGACACAAAAGCGACAACCTCGAAACGGCAGAAGACTGACGGACACATTGATGACACTCCTACTCTAGCAGAGGATGCTCCAGTCAAAGTACTGAAGGAGGTAGCCAAAGCTTCAAAGCCGTCGTCTTCTCGTTCAAAGCAAGTGGCAAGTACCAAGACCAAGCGCAATAAAGGAGCCCCCGAAGGTTCGGGCAGCAATGCCACAGCACAGATGCAGCCAGACATCTCGCAGCTTGGTTATGCTCCTGCAACGTCGATGGAAAAAGTCCAGCAATCGGCACCACTGACGTCCATGAACGTACTATCAGCTGCTCAGGGGTATGGCACAACTCTTTACGACAGTCACTTTGGAACAAACACGCCGCTCGAGGGTCTCGACATGCCTCGGCTATTTCTCACGCCACGTACACATCGAAGAAACAGCAAGAAGACTGCTTGTGCACCAAGACTATCACCAGCCGAGGAAGAAGACGGGCTCGATTTGCTGTTTGAGCAGATAACAACAGAATTTGACAGTGGAGCTCTTGCAGTCGACAAGGCATACGCGGTTGCTATCCCGGTCGTTAACTCTACACAACTGCCAACGCCGTGCAATTCGGATGAGCCCGCACCAACTAGCACTCGCAGACAGCCTGCCCGCAAGGTCAAGAAGCTAGCTCAGGATGAGATACAGACAGAGGAAGACTTCTTCAACAGCCACGCGTCGGACGAGGAGGGACCGGACATTGATCATATTCCTCCCCCAAGAAGCCCAGCACCACCATCTCGCGATCGCAAGCACAATGCGCGAGAAGTCGAGCACGACGAAGATTACGGAGGCGCACTACTGACCGATGCTGAGAAGAAGATCCTTCATGAGTTGAAAGTGGCGCAGCAGAATTCCGCGAAGACGATCGTCCGAAAGCCATTTCCCAAGCCTGTGCTCGACCGCTCACCGATCTTCGGCGCCTCAAATAGTGCTCTCCTGCGTACTTGCTTCCGCGTGGGCGAGGCTTTGAACGTGGGCTGCCAAGCTGTGCGGGAGAATAAGACGGTCCTACTGGAGCTCTACGCACGCGTCATGCAGTCGTGGCGTGAAGAAAAGCCAGGACGCCACCAGCACTTTGTCTTACACGATCTATACCACGATAACCCTCCTCATGTGAACGGGACGTTTGACTTGTGGGACCAAAGTCGGCTGTGGGAGCTTGATAGCAAGGCTTTCCTTGTCGGAAGGTCCGAGGGCATCATGTGTCGGCTGATAGGGAGGATGAAGCCTGATGGGCAGAAATGGAAGCTTGAGATCCTAAGTATTTGGGAGGCGACGTGGGAGGATGTCGAGAGCGTTGCCGGCATCTGTGCGAGGCCTGGCGGGGAGCCGTGGTTAAATGAGGCTGAATGAAGGCTACGACGCGAGAGTATCAATCTGATGTGATGTGGCCATTTCACGGTACATGGCGATGTATGGTGTGCTACACTGGCAAAATAACTTATGGCCACATGATTTAATGTGGTGGTATAATTGGCTTGTCCAACCTCGGACATGCTTCCGCAGCAATGTGGGGAGCTCCACGCGCGCATGTAGAGGCGTTGATATTAATGTCGCGGTAGACTTTCTGCAGTGATCAATTCACGGTTATACATATGTGCTGTGGCACTCATCAACATTCCACTGCCTTCTCCCGATGATCAATAGCTTGAGGCACAGTGCAATGACTAGTAGTCAGGTCGCATAGCGCAGGCTCAAGGCGATGAGCCAAGGAGCGACACTGTAATGAACACGATCCAGCAACGACAATCGCAATGGACAAAATCATGGCAAGCGCAAATGACTCCGTATCGCCTCTGGAAGGCGGTACGGCGAGTACACCTTCCAAGTCCCGATCACTATCAGACCCTCCTGCTCAAGCACCACTCCAACCATCACCAACATTCCGCGAACGAGCCCGGCAGGGTAGTAAAGACGACCATGCCGTACCCACGACTCCCGCCAGCAAGCTCTCACTGTCTGGCATTCGTCGTCCCGACTTCCTCGCTCGAGGTTTGAGCCTACAGATGCCGGCTAGGCTTGATATGCCCTCACCCGCACACTTCCAACGACCCGCTGTACCACTCAGCCCAAAGCTGGACGAGAAGGATATATACATGCAGAGCGAGAAGTTGAATGCTAGTCCTGCTACGAGCTTACCGCGACATTCACGTGGTTTGGATTTCTCGAGAGCCAGCACGAATTTGCATCATTCGACCGTGGCTGAGGTGAATAGTCCGGACTCTTCTCCTGTCATCACTCATAAAGGAGTCCCGATTCCGCTGAGGAAGAGGAGTATGAGTAGTATGATGCTGGACTCGCCGGGAGTAAGTGGACTGGGTAGTGCACCGTGGAGTTCACTCGCGCTTGGACGAAGCACAGTCAGCAGTTCAGTTGGAAGCGTTAACATGATGGCATCGGAAAGTGAGAGCTCGGACAGTGATGGAGACGCGAGTATGGGGGGCGAGGACCAGGAAGATAGTATCTTCACAACACCGCAGGTGCATAAGATCCAGAACCCAACGGCGCCTACACCTTTTACTGGTCCTCTCACACCCAGCGGGAGTGCGACGTGGGGTACCGGTAGCAACTTTTCGCCTGCTCAGTCTTCTTTGATGAAGACCATACGGAGGACGAGATTGAACAAGACCGGGAAGAAGAGTAGGAAGAGCTCGAGCAGTGCGAGTAATAGTGGTTACAGCTCGATAGCTTCACCTCGAGCGACTTCTCCACCGCCGATGAGGAGTATTGAGGGTAGTGGGTATAACGGTGGATACTTTCCTTGGCAGGCGAATGCTGCGAGAAGTAGAAGGGAGAGTTTGGCGCTGGGCACTGATGGGTTGCAGTTGAGTAGTGGAAACGACAGTGGAGATGAGGCTTCACTTACGGCGCCGAGTACGCCAGGTGTTATCCGGCGCGCGGTGACAAGACGAGGAAATCTGCTACCGAAGACGAAAGGATTCGCTAGGATCAGAGCTGCATTGTTGGAAGAAGCTGCACCAGTGGATACAGAAATCAGACGGGAGAGCGAGACAATCAAGCAAGTTCGCGAACGTGATAATAGCATCCCCGACCTTGATCTCGCACATGACGTACGACCAGGCACAGGCACAGCCGCCTCGAGTCCCACCATGCTACCAGCCGTACCCGAAAGCGCGCAAGAAGACTTCGGCCAAGACCTAGACAGCGATCTACCCACTGCAGGCAGAGGCCTCGGCATGAACTTCGCCACGCACGCCTCGCGCAATGGAGGTGGTCTGAACTACTGGAACCGCTTTGACCCTTCAATGCGCACCCCGCCTCCTCCAGCCTTCCGCCATCAAAGCAGCAGTGCAATGTCAGACATCAACATGGACTCTCCCGCGCCCGCTGTTTCAAACAATCCGAACGATATCTTCTGGCGCCGTCCACGAGCTAGGAGCTCGGCGAGCGATGCCTCGGATGCCTTCCCCTTGCCCAGCAGTAGTGCGCTAAACGGCACTACCACCAACCATACGATGAACGACGATGTTGTGCTGAGGAAATTCAAACGCAGAAGGGAAGACGATTCGGATATTGCAACTATTAAACGACGGGCTGTTTCGCCGGGCTTGAGTGCGCAGAACAGTCCTGTGCTTACGCATTCGCCTTCGCAGAGGGCTAGTGGGGATCTCTGGGGTCAGCCGCCGGAGAGGAAGGCAGGTGGGCAGGGCTCTTCGGAGTCGAGCTCGCAGCAGTCTCAGCAGCAGCAGCAGCAGCAGATCTCGAATGTGAGGTCGAATAATGGTGGGGCTGCGGCCGGTGTGGCCGGTGCGAATGTGCTGCCGGCGCAGGGGAGGAAGTTGGGGATGCAGGGGATGGTTGATACGAACGATGGGTTGATGAAGATGAGTATTGAGTAGGACCTCATGATTGATGCTCCGTTGATTTATGGTGGGTATTTATCCATTGTGTTTTGCTTTAGCGAGGCGTTGGTGGCATATACTCATGATATCACGAAGACTTATGATTCTCGTCCTTCTAGCAGTTGCTGTGCACGTCCTGCGGCGTTATTCTGTGGTGGATGGGCTTGTCGTGAGACATCTCTCCTGATGGCCCAGACTCGTTGTGTGACTCGCCTCCCAAACTTCTTCGTAAGCTGCGTACTGTAGCAGAATCTTATCGACCCTTCTTTATAAGGTGGACTGCTGTTACGGTGGTAGGAATGTCATCGCCAACATCCAGACGTCAATCGGGTCCGGGTGGAGCGGAAAGTTTGCTCCACTTCAGGTTCTTGAGCTGGGGAGCCAGATTGTGATCATGATAGAGGTTCTGTAACTCACGACCTTGAAAAGATCGCAAGACCGATGTGAAAGGAATTCATCGACACCGAGCATCTCGTCCTAAACTACGACGTCCGAAGAGAGTCTGGTAGTTGTTGCCTGTTTGAGTCAAGCACAAAACTACCCTGAGGCAGCAGTTGACTATTGTTGGTGAATATGGCCATGTTTCGTGATGTACGCTCGTAATATCGAATGAGAAAAGCTCATTGCTGATTCATCACAGAAGAAGCCATTTACGGCTGTGACGGTCCAGATCGACCGTCTCACAAGCGAGCAGTACGAAGAGGACGATGTCGGTGGCATTATCGATCTGGTCGAAGTCATACGTATACAGTCATCCGGACCGACCGAAGCTGCGAGAGCGCTGAGGAAGAAGCTGTGAGTAATGTCAATCAGTCGCCGTGAGCACATTACTGACTCGACCCAGCAAGTACGGCAGTCCACACAGGCAAATCAGAGCTCTAGTTATCCTGGATGGACTCATACAGAACGCCGGTTCCCGCTTCCAACGGGCTTTTGCGGATGAGGCCCTATTGGAGCGACTACGTCTCATGCCACGGGAAGACACTGTGGACCCACTCGTCCGCAAGAAATGCCAAGCCTTTTACATACAGTGGGCAAACGCCTACAAAGGGACTCCTGGACTTGAGAACATCGCCAGTCTATACAAAGAGCTCCCAAAGACGCAGCGTCCGGTAGCCGCTAGGCAGAAGGTGCTCCGCGATACTGAACCTCATGACTCGGATGGAGAGTCGCCGTTCGATGCTCTTGAGCCATCAGCTGCATCTGTACGACGTAGTCATGCCTCCGCTGCTCCTCGGCCGCTTGTAGCAAGCGCTGTCAATGCCCCTTCTCGACCTGTCACACTCACACCTACGCACTCCAGTTTCAGCGCCAAGCTAACCAAGGGCAAAAACAAGTTCAGCCATGGAGGGCAGAACAAGAGCTTCAACCTGGCGCGGGAAAAGGAGAACATGACCAACTGCATTGCACGTTCCTCGATCGCATCCACAAACCTACTCAACGGCTTGCAACTGGTCAATCGTGAGAACGAGCGAGTCTCCGAGAACAAAGAAGTCGTCAACCGCTTCGAAACTTGCAAGACCCTTCGTCGTCAGATCTTGCTGTATATCCAGCAGGTAGAGTCTGACGAGTGGATCGGAAGTCTAGTCAACGCCAACGATGAGCTCGTCAAAGCTTTGACCGCATACGAGATCATGGATCGGAGCATTGACGAAGATAGCGACAGTGAAGTGGAAGCTGCGGTGGCGAAGCACACCAGGAACGTCTCGGCAGATACGCAACAGCAGCTGGCAGGGCTGAGACTCGATGATGGAGCGGCTGCACCAGTCAAGCCTCCGCGGCCTACAGCTGCTCCTGCTGCACCTCCCGCGAATATAGCTATGCCACCGAAGCCTAGTTTTGCACAACCTGTCGCAGCAGATGAGGAGGAGGACGACGATCCGTTCGGAGATGATAATGCGGCACCAACGCCTGCTCAGGAGAGACCTGGAATGACTTGGAGAGAAGTGTAGATTAGCTGCATATGATCTGGTGCTTACGAAGTCATGATTTTCATACGAGTGTAGCTTTACACGAACCATGATTCTGTTAGGTCGACATGACCATTTGACAGTGGAGCTGAAGCCTGGTGATAAGTATTGGCAAATGCTGGAGGCATCGGAGAGAGCATGTCCCACTTCCAAGCTCTCGGCCGACCTCGGCCGAGCTGACAGGTCGCATTGTCACTTTCGCTTTCTCAGCTGCCTCTCGTCTTTGCTCTTTCGCCTTGTCAACCATCAACCACACCACGACAACGATGTCCGACTAAGATCGAGCTACCAAGCAAGACGATGGCTTCATCAGAATATGGCGGCCATATTCTTGACGCGTGAAAGGTCTGCACTACTGCTCGAAAGCACACGTTTCTCCTACAATATCAGACTCAACTACCCGTGAGATCCTGCTCACATCATATGGCTGTTCATCGGCTGGCATTGGCTAGCATCAATTCGAGCGTCTGTTTGCGGCAAGGTCCAGCCTTGTGCTCGTTTCCCGGCATATTTTCGGTTACGCTCGACGTCATATTCCAGTGCCACAGCAGTCAGGCTATCATCCGGTAACAGTTCTGGAAGTGGGTTGGAATACCTGCTCGTCGGTTGGCCAGTCTACTGGAAGATCTCCCTTGAGTCCCATATCGTTACATATCGCCTCGGGAGGCCTTGTTAGGAGATCGCCGTATGTACGGGGTATTCGATCGCCACCTGAAGATTCTGTCGACTGGTGCGCTCTGGATCATTCCTCGCTCGATATCAGAATCGGGATGTATGGATCCTGGCTGCCAGAAGCCCGATTCCTCCCAATGTAGCGGTTCTACACCTGCCCAACCACAGAAGCGCATATGCTTTAACATACTATTCCAGCTCTTGGAAGTCAGGCTCGTGAGCCGCGTCCACTCGCGCAAGTGAGCTATATCGAGCTCTTCAATGGACCATATTGGTGTCCAGCCTGGTAACCATGGATCCCGACCAGCCTGGTGATCCTCGAGCATCTCGAAGTAGTTGCCGCGATGTTCTTAATGGCCGCCTCGGCGGAGAGACACTCGGCAACAAGGACGTCACGAGCTTCTATCATGAAAGATCTAAAGTCGCCACCATTGTTCAATGCCTCGAAAAGAGGACGTATAGATGCTGGCATCATCGAGCCATCTTGGTCACGAGCTCCGGCTTGCGGCGCCTCAGTCTGTGGTATCCCTTCTTGCTTCGCCTTGTTTCTCTCAGCTTCCTCCTCAATAGGATCATTCTCCTCATGTTTGGGACCTGCCACTCCGAAGTGAGGCTTCTCAGCTGAGGGTGTGTCGAGTGGCGGCTGTTCGCCATCAACAAGTTTCTGGACTAGTGGCTCAAACTCCTGCCCGCTTGGTTTCGTGGACTGTTCCTCGGGTCCAGAAATCCCGAAAAGCAAGCTATGCAGATTTTCGTCGTTCAAACGCCCAGCTGTGTCTTCCCCTGCAATATCACGAAGCAGCTCCTTGAGCATACATTTAAGCCTTGCTTCACCTCTGCTAAGCCGCAATCGAGCGGAATCTAGCGACGTACGATTGGCTTCGAGCGAAACTTGAGCTTGCTCAAGCCATCGCTGCAGTTGTCTGCTTGCTTGCTTGTTCTCTTCCTTACCTTGGTCCAGGTCAGTCATATCAGCCTTTCGAGACTCGATATCCAGTTGCAATTGCTCCTGTTCTGCAACTCGACCGGCTGCGTTGCTGCGTTGATCTTCAACCAGAACCATGGCCTGCAGCGCGTGGAGCACTCGACGTCGACCGATGACTGGCGCCGCTCCTGCCCCGGTTCTGAATGGATCCCAGATTTGACCAGGGTCTCGTAGGGATGAAGAGAGTTCCTCGATCGAGACCGGGACCGTGACAGCGCCAACGAGCTCGAGTTGTGTATCACGAACAGTTGGCTGTACGATATCCTGCAGCATGAAGTATCGTTTCATCTCCGTCCGCAATGACACATCATGGAACGGCATCAATCGAGATTGGTTGCGAAGCCCGAATCTTTGCACTTTGCGCCGGATCCTTTGCGCAGGATTCGGCCGTCAACGGGCCTCTGGTAGAAGTCCATCAGGCCGGAGGCTATATGACTTGAGCAACCCGCGGTGATCAAGACTTTTGGAGGGTTTCAAGCGCGAGCTGTTGATCGCATGGGCACATTCATTTGCTGGGACACTGGTTCCCGAAAACCTTTCCACGGGGTAGCTCATCAGATCGTGAGTCTGCCTGCGTATCTATCGCTTCCCTTGGTCAAATTGACATGGAGGGCACGCCGAGTGGAGAATGTCATCAACTGCAGAAGAGCGAGTCTCGCGCCGATACGGAGGCATCTGGGGAGTTATGCGTATCAGGAGTGGTGCTTCAGCTACATAAGAAATCATATCATCGTTTTCAATCTAGATATGCCAGAGCACTCATGCTCATGCCATGGTCGTGGTCGTGGTGGTGGTGGCTCGTGCACTTTGTGGCTTCTTTTCCTGCAAGCTTGCTTTCCTCTCCTATCGACAAATCGTTCTGAGATCCTTCAACGCTACGTATCCGCCGGCACGGCCGCGTGTTATGATATGCAGACCACCCACCACAGTTCTTTGGTCTTCAGATGGTGTTATGCGTCTACGTATCCACGCGAGATTCGATGAAGCTCACCAGGCCTCGATTGGCAGCATCGACATCGGCCCGCGATACAGCTCCAGCTTTGCTTCACGCGTGTGGCTTGACAGGTCGTCCAGGCCATCATTGGCCCCGACGTGTCTTGTCGTAAAGCCAACTGCCTTGGCTGGCGTTCTATAGCGCAGCGGCCCCCCTCGCCCAAAGATACTGCGACCCCACCTAGGCCACCGATCTGAGCTCCATGTGGAAGGTCGATAGCTCAAGTGGAACTCTGGTATGCCTATTGCCGAGTGTGGTAACTATTGACGAATGTGGTCGACGACCTCATAATCACAATGCTAGTAGTATAGGTCTGGCCTGTTTCATTGCGGAGCTTGTTTCCCTCTTCCCTCTCCCTATCAGTCTGCTTTTTTATTCTCACCGTCATGTCTCAATCGGAAGTCCCAGAGTGGAAGCAGAAAGGGCAAGAGAAGGCGGCATCAGTCCTCGCATTAATACCGGAAGAATGGCGTCTGGAGCATATACCTACAGCAGAAGAGCAACGAGACATCACTGGCACATATCTTCACCAATATCTTTCGAAGCAAGAGATCGCTATTACGGAGACGGACGCAGTCGGTATCGTCAACAAGACAACGTCGGGAGCATGGAGTGCTGTGGAGGTCGCAAAGGCTTTCTGCCATCGAGCAGCGTTGGCGCATCAGCTAGTAAACTGCTTGCATGAGATCTTCTTTGATCAGGCTATCAAGGATGCTGAAAGAGCAGACGAGTACTTTGCCAAGAACAAGCAACCTATTGGCCTACTACATGGTCTTCCGGTAAGCTTGAAAGACCAGTTCCACGTCAAGGACGTCGATACGCACATGGGCTACGTTGGCTGGATTGGCAACTTCCAAGGTAAGACTGGGACTGGCAAGGAGAAGAACTACGAGTCCGAAATGGTCAGAGAACTGCGAAGCCTGGGTGCTACGCTATACTGCAAGACTTCTGTGCCTCATACATTGATGTGTGGTGAGACCGTCAACAATGTTATCGGCTACACGTGGAATCCAAAGAATCGTAATCTGTCCTCTGGAGGGTCATCCGGTGGAGAGGGTGCTCTGATCGGTCTCAGAGGAAGCCCAGTTGGCTTCGGCACTGACATTGGTGGCTCAATCCGGATTCCAGCTGCGTTCAACGGTTTGTACGGCCTGCGTCCATCTCATGGTCGTCTACCGTACGAGGGCATGGCGAATAGCATGGACGGCCAGAACAGCATCCTTTCTGTCGTTGGACCCCTGGCGACATCGGCCGATGCTCTCAAGCTTGTCGTCCAAGGTCTCCTTAGCACCGATCCCTGGCTCCATGATCCGCTACTCGTCGAGCTCCCATGGCGAGATGATGCCCATCTGGCTATCTCAGATCCACTGCGTCGCATCAAGTCGCAGTTATCCTTCGGCGTGATTCGCCACGATGGCGCGTGCGCTGTCCATCCACCTATTGCTCGCGCATTGGACATCATGGTGCACACGCTCGAGAAACTCGGCCATAATATCATCGAATGGAAGCCTCCGCCTCACAAGAAGCTTTCGGAAGTCTGCTACAAGATCTGGAACTTCAACGGCAGCGCGGACGCAATTGCTGATTTTGCACTTTCCGGCGAGGAGCCCGCGCCTCAAGTAATGGTCACTCCAGCACCAGAAGCAAATGCTTCAGACATCATGGCCGCCAATATCACGAAACGCGAGCTGCAAAAGGAGTATATGGAGTACTGGAACAGCACAGCTGAGATGTCCGGCACTGGAAGGCCTGTCGATGCTGTGATTAGTCCTTTGGCGCCCTTTGCAGCAGCAAGGCCCGCTCAGTACAAGTATTACGGTTATTCTGTCTGGGTCAATACGTTGGACTACACTTCTGTTGTTGTGCCGGTCACGACTGTGGATAAGAACGTTGACAAGAAGATCGAGGGTTTCAAGGCGATTGACGAGCTTGATCAGGACACACAAGATTCTTGTAAGTTTTTGCCTGCTCTACAACTGTGCATATGGTATGCTGACCCTCACGCAGACGATCCGGAAATCTACGATGGTGCGCATGTGAGTTTGCAGATTGTGGGTAGACGGTTGCAGGAAGAGAAGATGATTGCTTTGGCGAAGTATGTTGGAGACGCTCTGCATACTACCGACTGATATACTCGGACGTACTTGTCATTTCCCGGTGGCGTTGACTATGTAGAACAGCGAGGCTATCATGTTGTTCTCTCTTTAGCCCTGTCAAGCCTCAGATGATTTACTTTTTCTCTCAGACGTTCGGAAGCATGTTCGAGAGATGAGACGACCTGCAGCGGTGATGTCGTCGCGAATGGAATCTCACTGGCTACCATGTGCGCCCCAACCACTCCCACGGTATTGAGCTCGCAGACATTGCCAACCTGACCGCGCCGCGACAGACGTGCCTCGCGGTCTGGTTACATTACACGCTCCAATTTTTCCCTGCTCTCGAACTTCACTTCGTGTCCGCGTCTGAATCCACGAGTCTACGACATACACTATATATGAAAATGGCTCCGTTACTGGAAGAGTTCGTGAGATGGCAGTCAATGTGCACGGCACCAAAGCCGTCTCGAGTCGCCTACACGAGCAGACTAGGTGTTAAGAAGACGGTACAGCCAGGTGAACACAGGAAGACGACACTAGAGCCACAGACAGAGCCGGCGACCACAAACGTAAGATTGCCAATCTCAATATACATGCAGCACGTGCCAAGATATGGAATGTTCAAGTCTCGGCTCGATAAACTGAATCCAGAAGTCCCAGAGATTGACAAGGCCCAAGCAGACGACGCACTTATAGCCTTTTTCGCTCTGGTGACCAGTACCCCAACGGCTAGGATGAAAGAGTTGGTCGAGAATGGTTTTCAAGGCAGATTGCCGAGCAAAGGCCTCCAGTGGGAGTCGTGCAAAGCGTTGTGGAAAGACTCGGAGAAATGGTGGAAAGAGAACGGAAGCTCCTGATGTCAAGATGGCAGAACGCCTGCTTCGCAATGGAGTTGGTTGCTAACGGGTAGCTATTGTGATGTGACAAACGGGAAGCCACTCCAGTCATCACCCGCCATGATCTCGTCCATGTCCTTCATAATGGCTTCCCAATCGAGCCAGCTATCGTCAGGCTGTGGCGTATCCTGCATCACAACCATAGGCTCAGAAGGAGATTCTATGGCTGGCAGGGCTGAGAGGTCAAGACTCCAATTCTCGGAGCTGAAAAGCGGCTTATTGGGTGTAGGAATGCTGTCCAATGTGTCTGAGCCGGTAGCTGAGGTTCGAGACTTGAGTGGACTGGCATCTCTGAAAGCAACAGCGTTCTTGTAGAGCCTTGCGATGGGCTTCCACAACATGCCATCCTTGGAATCAGCTATGTCAGGCATATAGTGGTCCAAAGACAGGGTGACGAGTCTCCAAGCCTCACCCGCAAGCACGTTGTCACGGATCGAGCAAAGCCCCGCAAGTACGACGGCTATAGGATGCCAAGGAATCCATGGTGGTGTTCGCCAACCGTCGGTATGCGTAGACCACAGTGCAGCGCCAAAGCGAAGTTGATCCAGCGCGATTTGCATTACCCAGGGGCTGCTGACAGGCGGCGGAGCAGTAGAGCCGTGAATATAGTGGAAAGGCCTGACAGCGCGCAGTGTCAGACTCGTAGTGATAGCCTCCACCATCCCTACCAGCATATTGCGAGACGGATGGTCCAGTGGGCAAGCAGGGAGAACAATGTCCTTCAATTTTTTCTCGAAGCCTCGTACAATGTCCAGACGGTCTTGCCAATTGAGTCTCGGCTGGTCGGCTTGCAAGGACAGTGCTGCACCTTCCAATTGTATGAGTGCCACGGACATGTCCGTAATGCGTTCATTGTGGTTCGGCACGTTCAATGAATGCTCACCAAATTCGTCGTCGTTGCAATTCGATGGCAACGATCTACTGAACGAGTCCGGATGTATGATTGGCTCCGCGCCTCGATCGAAAGATAAGTAGAAGTCGACCTGTACAACGTTGTACCATAATCGTCTTCGCAATTGTGCTTGGTATGGTGTTTCTCCTGCTTGATCTCGATGGACATTGAGTGCACGAGCTATGCGTACCAGTAAGCCGACTAGCGTCCAGGCCCGTCGGGTGGAATCAAGTACTCTTAATGAGCTCTAGGCTAAAGTCAGCCATAGGGAACGATAAGTGGCATGGGCCAGACTCACGATGTACAGCCACAGTGCCTGCACAGAGGACAAGTCGGTAGTATTCATTAGATCAGCTTGATGCATTGCAAATTCGACCACAAGCCTTAGCTCCCCAACGAGCTTGTCTTTAGTTTTGCTACTGATCGAGATTGATTCACTTCTTGTCAAAGCGTTGGCACCAGCATATATCAATGCTGCTCTTAAGAGTCTATTGCATGGCGAGCTAGCAGGCTTACCCATATATGACCCTCTGTCGCGCACGAGCGAGTCTAGAGTGGGGATGTGAACTGCGCATTGGAAGGTGTCAGCATGGTGAGGTTGTTGTCAGGACAGGCTATCGTTGTGCTTACATAGCCTCCCATAGATCTGAACATGCTCCAAATAAGCCTCATACAGAATGATTTCCACGTCTGTATCTAGTTCCAATAGTACTTGAGGAGACGTCGGTGTCGAGTTTAGTGTGGCTAATATTGGATCGTTGTCGAAGATGCTTGTGGCCGGATGAGTGTGAGCAGATGGTGCTTCATTCAACGACAAGATATTCTCCGTAGTCGGGCCATCTGCCTGGTCATGCTCGTCGTGCTCCAGTATGTTCGCCAAGGCCCTTACCTCGGAGGTCAGTGTGGACCAGAAGCTTCCAGCTACTTGATGATTCTCGAGATCAAGTCGTGACAAGTTCTGCAAGTTTTGCTGCAGCGCGACACCATCATTCGCGCCGTTACTAGGCGTCTCGCTGGCAGCATCTCCTGTGGAAGATTGCTGGGTCATGCCATTGGATGTCCCGACCACGGCCTGAACATCGGGCAGTGTCTGAATAAGAGCCTCGAGTTTTGTGATACGTTGACGAAGCTCCGCAGCAGCAGTACCATTCTTAGCACGTTGTTTGCGGATAGTCGGCTCGCACGTCAACTTGAGTTTCGAACATCGTCCGCATGGGTGTGTCTACCACATGCGTCAGCGGAGGATCTACAGAGCAGAAACCGCCAGCAGTCATGTTTACTCTATCACATTTGATCTTTCGTCGATGACACTCCTTACAGGAAAGACCGTTGTTCAATCTTCGTGGTCCATCTGCTTGAGAGGACATGATAGCAGATCAGCGTAGCATGTCGAGGCAGATACAGTATTGCCATGGTATTGATGTAGCGAAGTGATGTGGCTGAGTGCAGGATCCAAGTGGGTTCTTGGGAATTGATGAATCATCAATCTTGCTCCTATACAGGTTTCCTCCCTACTGATACGATTGCTTCAGCAACTCTACAAGACCTATCACTATCTGAAAGAATGAGCATCAGTAAACTATATGCAAGACTAAATTGCATTGGTGCAGTCTTGGACGGTGGCTAATCGGAGCAAACATGGCCGCCAACGCGGTACGAAGAGCATTACATGGGCTTGCATTACTCAAGCCCGCATCGAGTAGGAATACTGATACCGTTGTACTCCGCTAGATGTGAGGAATTGTGACTCGTCAAAAATGCACTCAGAGACGGAACAGCAGACTCAAAGCGTGCCTGCTCGGTCTCGAAAGATGTTCGGAAGATGGTGGTCGGTCTATGTGGGCAGCCGATGATTTTTCGACAGATCTTTGATATTTCAAGACACACAACGTAAACTTTGGCAACATGAAATGTATGCGTATGCTGAATAGCACTTCTTTTTCTTGAGCACACTCCGAGTTCAGCACCATCGAGACGAGCCTCATGCCATCCAGCAAACGTCCAACCTTTGGCAGTTATCTCGACTCTTCCACAGCCACCACTCAAAGGTCGGCCAAAGCAGAGATTGTGCCATGTCTCTAGACCAGAAGTCCAAGGGCAAAGTCGCGGAGATAGATGTCGACGACGATATCGAAAGGCAGACATCACCAGAGAATACACCAGGGTCCATTCGCTCCTCGTACGAGAAGGATGGATACAATGGACCAGACAATGGCGAAGCGAACGATAACCAGACTCCTATCAGAACGAAAGGCCGCATTGCCATCATCATGTGTGCACTAGCCCTCGCCCTCTTCCTCTCCGCGCTCGACAGCACCATCGTCACTACAGCACTCCCGAGCATTGCAGAACACTTTCACTCGAGTTCAGGATATACTTGGGTGGGTAGCGCATATCTGCTAGGAAACGCCACCTCGACTCCGATCTGGGCGAAAGTGTCTGATATATTCGGAAGGAAGCCTGTACTCATCGCGGCGAAATTCGTCTTTCTGATCGGATCATTGGTTGCTGGACTTTCGAATAGCATTGGAATGCTGATCGCGGCTCGAGATGTACAAGGTGGGCTGCCAGAGCCTGCTTAGCTCTTCCACCTCAGATACACTGACACAATTCGCGGCTAGGCATTGGTGGGGGTGGTCTGAACGTGCTGGTAAGCATTGTCATAGGCGACATAATACCTCTCCGCATACGTGGTGCATTCTACGGAGCCATGGGAGGCATCTGGACCTTATCTCTAGCCATAGGACCGATGATAGGTGGAGCCCTGACCCAGGGCGCGAGCTGGCGATGGTATGTAATACGCGTAGTATGAGCGCGGTAGTCCTCTCTAATGCGGCGATTAGGTGCTTCTACATCAACCTGCCAATCGACGGTATCGCACTCGTTGTACTATTCCTATTCCTGGATGTAAAGACACCGAAGACTGCTCTCTTAGCTGGTATCAAGGCGATCGATTGGATTGGTGTTCTCCTGGTTATTGGCGGTACGATAATGTTCCTGATCGGACTGCAGTACGTATACATTCCAATTCTGACTGAGAGCAATTCTGACGGCGGTAACAGACTTGGAGGTGTCTCAGCGCCATGGCAATCAGCTGAAGTGCTATGCCTGCTCAGTTTCGGCGTCACGACTCTTGCGTTATTTCTCTTCTGGGAATGGCGATCCGCTCGAAGTCCAATTATGCCACAATCAATCTTCGCAGGCCGAAGCAACAAAGGAACGTTCGCCGTCGCTTCTCTCCACGGTTTTGTGTTCATTCCCGTAACCTTCTACCTGCCGCTGTACTTCCAAGCAGTCCGGGGTGCGAGTCCAATCCAATCAGGCATTTGGCTCCTGCCAACGGCATTGTCGATTGCAGTCGGATCACCACTTAACGGACTTTTCATCGGCAAGACTGGCCAGTATCTGCCACCTATATACTTTGGCTTCGTTCTGATGACCATTGGCTACGGTCTCCTCATCGACTTGGATGCACACAGTTCGTGGGCCAAGTTGATACCTTACCAAATCATTGCAGCCATTGGTAAGACCCTCAGTTCCGAAGTAGGAAGAAGAACCTGCATTGACTGACGAATTCCTAGGGTTCGGACCTCTGTTCCAGTCGCCATTAGTAGCTTTACAGGCACATACTCCACCTAGAGATCTCAGCACCGCTACTGCAGCGCTGACTTTCGTCCGCTCTCTCTTCACCAGCATGTCCATCGTAGTAGGCCAAGCAGTGTACGAGAACGCGTTTGCAAAGAAGATTCCACATCTCCGATCGATTCTTACACCTGAGCAAGCCGGATCGATCCTCAATGGCAACATCGGCGCAGCGACCAACCTTATCGAACAACTTCCACAAGTCCCAAGGAACGCAGTCCGGGTTGCCTTTGCGAACAGTCTGCAACCAATGTGGATCATGTATTGCGCTTTCGCTGCCGTGGGATGCGTTGCTATGTTCCTCATCAAGCGGAAGGAGCTGACACGTAAGCACGAGGAGACCGTGACTGGTCTAGAAGCTGAGAAGGCGAATGCTGAGTTGCGTGATGCCGAAAGAACGGCGAGAAGAGAAGCAAAGCATCGTAAAAGGGCCGGTCCATAGCCTCTGTGTGAAGCTAATATTCGTGTTGGGCTAAACTTTTGATCACTGCATAAACAATCTTGAAGTTATGCAGGAATTGTGTGACTCTGAATGGCTTCCAAAGGAGATATTCTCCGCATCACGATTTGTAGTTCGTGGTCAGCCTCCATATCGCCCTCACTCCAGCGAAAGAAGGACCTCAAGGTTCATCTTCAGCTGCTCCCAAGGCCACTCAAGCCAATGTTGCATATCGTCAGCCAGTACCAAGCTCACACCTTGCAGCGCAAACTTGCCCCACTCATTAACGAACCACGAACCATGCAAAGGACCACTAGCAGCAGCATAATGCGCGAGGATAACAAGCATAGGCGGATGTCGTGTCTGTATCAGCCTGGTAGCTTCTTCGGACAAAGTAGCTGGCCAGCGCCAGACGATGCCACTCTCGACTGGGCCGAGTCGCAGGAAGTATGTTAGATGGTGATAAATGTCCACGAGTTCATTCCAAGCATCGAGGCAGGCTTTGAAGGTCTCGGCTTCGCACTTTTGTCTGAGCATTTGCTCGACTGCTGTGAAATGAGAAAGTACCGACTCTGGTAGGTATGTTGTGGTTCGTGCTTCGTCCGGCATTGTATAGCCGTAGAAGAGCTGGGAGAGAGGATGTTTCACTAGAAACTCATGAGCACTGCTCGTGATGGCCCTCACGCCATGGGCCATGACAACCCCTTCGGAGATCGCATCCATATCAAGAGCCCTCGGTTCTGGATTGTAGGCGACCATGGCATGCGACCTGGCCAGCGATAGCACTGACATGACTGTCGCAAGGGCAAACAGTGCAGCGCTGTTCTCTTCGGTCAGCGCGCCGCTCAGTGCTTCACGAAACTTGACTAGGGCTGCTCCTTGATGTCTATCACACATACGCAGACATCTCGAAGCCTGCTCTGGGTGGTTATAGGCCAGATGTAAGGCAGACAGTGCGAGAAGACCGTGGAGCAGGAAGGCGTGCTTGAGAGCCTCTTGGGGTATAACTTCCTGCCACAGCAAGCCACTGCCATTCTTGAATAAGACTCGCTCCTTGGTCAAGTAAGTTGAGTAATACTGCATCAGCTCCATGTCCTGCAGCCACTCATTCGTGTTGCTTGGCAGCGCATCGTCACCGTCACGAGATGTCTAAAGGTCGTGTTAGATACGAGGGAGTCTGATTGTTAGCTGTTTGACGTAAAACGATCTTACCGATGCAGGTGAGGGAGTGACAGCAAGACTACAGCTTTCGTTGCGGCGTATGCAATTGGAGCATGGTATCCCCTCATTGCACTTCACATGGCGTTGTTTGCAGGCCGAGCAGCCCTTCCGACTCTTTCTTGTGCCCAGCTGAGTCATGGTAAACGTAGATACCAGCCACGATCATCAGACATTGGTTGGTGCAAGGTATCGTCAGCCTAGGGCGGTATATTGTCCTCCCTTGTGGTTGATTCGAGCTGAAGACACAGATCCAGGTGTGGTGGCGTTGCCTTCGGCTTGAAGACAGCTTCGGCCGATGGAGAAGCCGAAGCATTTGGTTTTCGTCTCTTGTCCTCTGGCAGGCATATCTTAAGACGATCTATGTCTGAAGCTTATTTGATTGTCATGTCTGCATGTTCCACGATGTCATCCACCTCGCATACACAACAGGTTTCAACGACTTCGATGGCCAAAATTGGTGCATTCATGGATCGGAGACTCTCGCCGGAAGAATGTGGATGAACAGACTTTGCGGCTGCCACGTTTTCGACCCCTGAAGAAGATCAGCCGGCATGGCAATGAGTCGCTAATGTCTGACCCACTTCCAACCAGGCGGTCTCCGATCGCATTTCTTGGTTCACGGAGGATCTTCCTGCAGCGGCTGATAAAGACTTGCGACACTGGTGGTGATTGGGGCGTGAAGCGTACTCAATCAGATGGAATAGCATGCGAGCAACACGAAGAGAGTCACCATCACCTGGCGGCCTGGTGACCACAGCTCATAATGAATACAGGAGTGCAGGATTGCGACACGCAAAGATCAGCTGCAGTGGATGATGCCGCAATTCATGCCCAATCGTTACATCTCTTGACCCGGACGCTGGGTCCGGGCACTTACCCAGTAGTGCATAACCTGGGTGCCGAAACAACCAGCAACCAGTACAATGGCAAAACCAGCGAGCCGTTACCTGAACTGACTCGGCTCTCGTATTCAGCCCAATGAGCAGTCTTCAAACAGAATACGGTGGCCAAAGACTCTTCATCGCGCCATGGCAGACCATGACCTAGCCAGTTACTGGTGGGAGTGGGTATCAACGTTATGATGACTTATTCTCTGCATGTTCGAAGTTCTTCTGAACATCCTCTTACTTCGCCGCCTTATGTTTTACTTCTGCACGAACTAATTATACGAGTATAGTCCTCTCGATGTGATCATTAGCACGAGCGCGTACGGACGCCGGTATAAGCATGGACACAGCCTTGCCTCCAGATGCACGGGTCGCTTCCATCCTTGTGATCATCTATTCAGTGATTTGCTTAGCCTCGAGCGCCTTACTCTCGTGCGTACTCTGGAGCAATGGCGAGCGCACCACCTGTATGCCGTGACATACCCCGATACGTCGCGACAGTGCTGACTGTCTCCAGACCTGCTCTTGATAGCCATCGCATCGTGTGGCAGCACTACCGCCTCCATCGTGCAGCAGATATACTACGCCTGCCAATGGCGCACCGTTGTCGAAGTCGCCTGGGAACAGGCGAAGCTCAGCATCGACAAGCCAGGCATCGCACTCGGTCCACTCTTCACTGGATTTAATCTCGGCCTATATCTCATACAGTTCTGTATATACAACATCATTGCGATACTCGTCTTCTGCTGGTATGTATTTGTCCCTCCACGGCCATAATAGTTGACTGACAAAACACCCGCTAGGTCCGTGGCTCTACTGAAGGGCGTCTACAACCTACAATTTAAGCGTCTCGCAGGATGGGAAGCCACCATCTCGATCACGTCGAGGGTTCTCGCCATTGTTGTACCCGCGTTGCTGATTGGACTATCCTTTCTACCGTCGGTACAAAGTAGTGCCAGCGCGACTCTTGCTATTGGGATTGTTCTAAGTAAGTGAAGACTGAGATATTGGCAGAGGGTCTACTGACGAACAGCAGTCATGGCAAGCTATGGTCTGGGAGGCGTATTCGTCGTAGCAGTGCTTATCCGCTACATACACAGTCGACACCTTTTCTCTAGTTTCCTAAGCTCGTCACGCACCCACACAACCGACACACTATCGACCACAACCCATGGAACAACCTCACGACCACCGAAGATCCGTGTGGATAGAATCCTACTAATCCGCTTTTCAATCGCCTTCTTCATCCTCGCCGCTTTCGAAGTCACGATCGCCTGCTTCGAGAGCTCTCGCGCCCAAACTTCTGCACGTCTCGCAGTAGCAGAGGGACCCGAATACTCGGCCCGTAGCGCCATTGCATCGATCCTACTTTTCCTTCCCGCTGTAACAGGCAGTCTGCTAGCCTTCCTCCTCTTCGGCACAACAGCGCATAATGTTCGGAAGTACATGGCCGTAATCAAATCGATTCGGTTTCCCCGTCGACGAAGAGCGAGCTTGACGCAGACAGTCAACAGCCCTGAATCATGGAACAGACTAGATGATGGCACGCCCAAGCCGCTGTATAGGTGTACGATCAGGTCGGAAGCGAATCGTGAGGATATCGAACTGGGTGATTCGGGGCCCTTTGGCAAGGTCAGGACAAGTGTCGTGGTGCATGACGATGACCGCCTTCCAATTCAGTCGAATAACGATGAGAGGCCAAAGGATAGGAATTCGTGGCGACATTACCGGAATGCTGATCGATATAGTCGATCATATTAGATAGCGATGTACGATATCTCAGCCAACTGCCTCCCAATGACGGAGAAATAGAAGCTCTAAGCTATCATGCCAGCCACGGCCCATCAGGGGGGACACTGGAGTCATTGGAGCAGTAATGCCGCGCCTGGGGAGACGCCGCCGAATGCTATGTTGCGCCTTGCAGGCAATACCGGATGTTTATCGAGACCGAGTAGATAAGATGAATCGTGCGTACATTGAATGTATCTATACTTTTGTCATCGCAACATGTGCTACACATATATCAACACCATGACCCACACCATCTACTGCCTATACAACCAAATGACCTGACTCTGATAATCCTCAATCTGGAAGACCGGATTCAACCCCGCATTCATGAGAGTAGCCCCCGAATACGACCCATTATACGCATTACTCGTATACATCCCCGTCGCATTCAACCCCTGCATCCTCAATGGCGGAGGCGCAGGTTTGATCATAGCCTGCTGCTGGAACGCAAATACCAAAGCCGTAGTCGCGTTGGCGGAGATGAATTGGACCGCCGGCCAGTTACTATCGTCTGGCAAACGTAGGCGGTAGAAGGAGCCGGTGATGACGATCGCGTTTATTTGCTCCCAGAGATCCAGGATACCGGGGATAGCGGCGCGTTCTTCGGCGCTCAGGTCGACGGGGTTGAGTTCGAAGCCGAAGGAGCCGCACATGAGGGCTACGTGGGCGCGGTACTCGATTGAGATGTTCCGCATTGTTAGGCCGTTGGGGACGGCGGAGACGTGGCAGGCCATGGCTGAGGGTGGGTAGGCGATCGATGTGCCCATTTGAATCACGAGCCTGTTCGCGGCGTCGGTGTTATCGGAGGTCCAGGACTGGGACATGTAATGCAACACGCCCGGATCGAAGCGGCCGCCTCCTGAGGCGCAGCCTTCCCAGAGGATGTTGGGGTAGGTGGAGGTGAGGTTGTCCATTACGCGGTACATGCCCAACATGTAGGCGTAATCTGTGGCCGGGGTAGGCATCTCGTGGATGCCGCGGTTGTTGTCCCATTTGATGTAGGAGATATTGGCGCTATTGATGACGTTGGAGATGGCGCCGATGATGTAGTCTTGTACTTCTGGCAGGGCTAGATTAAGGACGAGTTGGTTGCGGACGAGCGTGCGTGTGTGGGCGCCGGCGTGCATGGCCCATTCGGGATGTTCGTGGTAGAGGGTGGAGTTGGGGTTGACCATCTCTGGTTCGACCCAGATTCCGAACATGAGGGACTCGGTCGTGTTGGCTGTGTCAAAGGCGTTGACGTCTCCTACGTATGGGCCGAGACCGTTGGGGAAGTGGTTGACGTTTGGTGTCCAGTCACCAAGACCAGCGGTGTCGTTGATACGTGCGTATGGTGTGTTACCGAACCAACCATCGTCGTTGACGAAGAGTCGAATACCAAGATCTGCAGTCTCCTTTGCAAGCTGATCTAAAGAGCTCTGGTTGATGTTGAAGCCTGTGGTTCGTGTTAGACTGCAGTAGATTATGTTATCCGTCAAATTCTGAACTCACCAAGTCCCTCCCAAGAGTTCAGCAGCACCGGCCTCGACTCAAAAGTGTGATTACTTCTCGAAAGATGATTCTTATACAAATCATGATAACTCCTACTCATCCCACCCAGACCCTCAGACGAATATACCGCCACCGCCTCTGGAGACTGGAAAGTCTGACCAGGAGCGACAGGGATACTTGCATGCAACGGGTTCAATCCAAGCAACACCCGTACGAACCCCTGCGAGAAGCGCTCGGTGGTAGCGGCGAAGGAGCCGGTGTAGATGAGGTGGAAACCCCACGCCTCGCCCGTCGACTCGGTCGTGGAGGGTGACATGAGAGCGAAGAAGGGGTTGTGGATGTGGGAGGAGTAGCCAACGGTGCTACGGAAGCCAGTCTCGCCGTACTGTACAGGCCGGATAACACGATTGGCTTCGTGAGACCAATCGCCTTGAAGTTCCAGCATGTTCAAGTCCAAGTTTGGGAGGTCGAGGCTGAAGCTGGACGCACGCTCGATGGAGATATTGGCCGTTCCATTATTGGTGATGCTAAACGATCTTGCAATGGCATTATACTGCGGGAAGATGGAATAAGACAACGCCGCAGCGACGGAGGAGTAATTGTCGTAAAGATGCACAGTCAAAGTTGAGACATCGCTCGCATTCCCATATGTCGCCGGAAGACCAGTAAGACTCGGTTTTCCATCGCTAATCTCATGGGACTTGTAGATGAGTTGGGTGACGGTGTCGCCATCGGCGTGGGAGATGTGAATGGCTGGGAGCCGGAAGTCGCCTCGTCCGACGTCGGGAAACTCGCGCCTTTCGTCGCCTATACCGGCTACCCACCCACTTTGCGAGATGGAAGGTGGGTTGACGAAGTCGGTCGCTGGGCCGCCGAAGTGGTCGGAGATCAGGTCGCCGGAGGCTTGGTCCACGTGGAAGAGGTAGGAGGAGCTGGCGCCGGTCAGGGTGAAGTTCTGGCCGTTGGCGGTGATGGCTGTGAAGTTTTAGTCTTTGCCACTTTGCGTCTCTGCCATTGTCTGTGGCAGAGGGTTATGCTAGACCATGATTGACGTACCTGAACTAGCAGCCAAAGCACCACCCACGATCGAGGCACCAGCAAGTACTGTGCGAAGAGCAGACATGGCGAAGGAAAAACAGCAAAAGACGACCAGAACAATAGCCTACCAGATTTCCTACTATCTTACAGCGGCACCGCTCTTATATGTCCCGGTACCTGACCAAAACCTCTCCTCTCCATCCTTCGTAAGGCGGGGAAACTCAAGGCGAAGTGACGATGCTGATCTTCACCTCATTGCGGAGACGACGGGCTTGGCAAACATTGTCCGGATGGAGAAGGTGCAGGCTAGACATTGCGAGTTTACGTCTAGGTCAAGATGTTGAGAGTAAGGATAGATGGAGATTGTGGAGCCGTCCGACGACTTCTTGTATATTGTGTTGTCGATCTGTTGGTGCGCGAGGTATGAAGAGTGGTCTGTTGAGGTAGCAGAGCCAATGAAGTGCTTGGAGGCGGCAAACTGGCGGGTTTCGGATCATATCCTCCACTTACCGCTGCCGTCAATGGACGCGGAAGCTGTCACGGCAGACAGTTTAATGCATAATGCTTGATGAGGGACGGACGGCATGTTGTGCATGATGATTTTGGCCGCTGTGGACCGGGTATCTATACGCTCTATACAACCGCCATCTAGCATGGCAGTAGCAGACTTGTTGAAAGCACCTCTTCTCCCACCTCATTTTCTAGTCAAAGTAACCAGGGAACAAGAACCCGATATTCTTCTTCGCCTGTTCACTCCTCCCAGCCGGCGCCGTCACAGCCCCAGAGAACTTCATCCCGCCTTCGAGATGCTTCGCCAACACTAAATCCTCATGCTCCTCCTTACTCAGCTCATTCAATACAGCACCCACGAACCGTCTCGCATTCAGCGAATTGGCCTTCATATTGCCCATCACCATCTCCACCGTCACATCGCCCGCCGAGTCATGCCAGCAGTCGTAGTCAGTAGACATGCAAATCATCTGATACGCAATCTCCGCCTCCTTGGCTAACTTCGCCTCAGGTAAAGCGGACATGTTTACGACACTTCCACCCCACGATCGGTACATGTCACTCTCTGCCCGTGTACTGAAAGCAGGGCCCTCCATACATATCACGGTCCCTTTATCGTGAAGCCGTACCCCCTCGCCTTCGAGACTGTGCCCGCATTTCGTGACTATCTGCGCCAATGTTGGGTCGAAGGGGTCGGCGAAACCTACATGGCCTACCATGCCTCCTTCGAAGAAAGTAAAAGGTCGTATTCCTTTCGTGCGATCGATGACTTGGTCGGGCACGACAAAATCCCGTGGTTTAATCTTCTCCTGTAGACTTCCTACTGCGCTGAATGCGATTATCGTTCTCACTCCTAGACTCCGTAAGGCGGCTATGTTGGCGCGGTTGGGGACTTCGTGGGGCGCGAGTTCGTGGTGCAGGCCATGGCGGGAGATGAAGGCTATGGGGATTGGGTTTCCCGAGGAGGGGGAGTCGTGGTGGAGGATGGAGATGGGTGAGGAGGGGTTACCCCAGGGTGTGGTGGGTTTGAGGGTTGCGATGTGGGAGAAGCCGTCGAGGGATTGGAGGCCAGTTCCGCCGATCACTGCTATGGTGATTGGGTCTGTTGGGTTGTTAGTATTGCTAAGGTGGGTGGTTTTGGGTCGTGCTTGCTATTGTAGCTGTCGGCTATGTTGGCCATTTTGCGGGATCCGATATGCAATGCCCGTTTGGTTATAGTTGAAGTGAAGGCAAACTGTGATCGAAACATAAACATTGACAGCTGTGCCTGCCTCGACTTTTTTGTTGACATTGCCCCACCTTGTTGGATGACGCGATTGGTGGGGCAATAGCATGGCTGCAATGCCGCTGCCACGTTCTGACAACACGTGGCAAGCACTCTGCACTTCACTTCGCCTTCTTGGTGATAGTTTTGTCTCGATCAGGAGGAAGATGGGGTATGATGTGATGAGCAAAAACTCCAGTAGAAGATGGCAGGCTGATGAAGTCGTGCCTTCCTTATCGAGTATGGCCCACGCCGCTGCTCACCACTACAGATGCTCATCAACAAGTGATGCGTGATAACAATAGTATGATGCCATCACGACCCGACCGGACGACTTCTTGTCTCGAGACATGGCCAAACCGATTGGAAAGCAGTCTCACTGGATAGGGAGTTGTTATTGCTGGCGCTTGCCACTCCGGGCCTGCCATATTCTCCCCTACCACTTGCCCACTCGTAGTGCACAAGATAAGGATCTCTGCCTTCCCGGACTGCACCAGTATCTACCTGCCACTAATATTCCTGTCGTGAAGCCTCGACGCCTGGCACATCCACAAGACCATACAATACACCAGCGATCTTGTCAAGCAGCCTTAGCCGCTACTCGACCCCGACAAGTCTCCTTCATCAGCAGCTCAAGCACACGAAGTAGCTCAAAGTATATCACCACGAACTTAAAGCACACCACGAGTGAGCCCGCCTCTACTACGCTAATGCCAACCGACAATCATACTGACTTCCTCGAACAGAACCCTCCACAATGCCACTGACATCCGGCTCAGCGACCGCCCCGTCCGCCACCGCCGGCAGCGGCTTGCTAGCCAAGATGAAACTCTGGTTCATGACCCGCCGAGCCAACCACGCCGCCCGCAAAGCCTGGCGTTTCGGTGCCAAGAAAGACCATGCTGCCGCAGCAGCAGCTCCCACACCAGTCGCCCCGGTCCCACCAAAGACTCCTGCTGCGGTTGTCCCACCTGCTATACCCGCTGCTGCGCCCAAGGCACCTGTTGTTCCGGCTGCTGCTCCTCCGGCGGCTGCACCGGCTGCTAAGTGAGCGAGTTTGTTCGCTTGATATGATGGACTTGGAGGGAGGGAGATTGGAGTACCTATGCGATGGGCCCTGGTAGACGTTATGGAAGGGTAGCCTGAGGAGGAGCATGCGTTGGGTCTTTTGTACGAAAGTGTGTCGTGGATCTGGAATGCCTGTCGATGGCGATTATTGTTTCTCCGTAATGTATAGCATCAAAGACAATACGCCTGTGGAAACTTATGTACACACAAGCTACAACACCATCTCACATCACGAACCACTCACCAGAAGTGACTCCTGAACCCAGCTTTCTCACCTTTCTCCTCCCTCTCCTCCTCGGCCCCTCGCCCATTCACCGTCCCTTCATTTCACCACCCCCTCAAGCCCCGACCTCTCCAATATCGGCTGCATATACGACCCCGCAACCGAAGCAATGACATCCCAGGGATAAATCTCCTCATCCACAGCAACATCCATATTGTCCGGATACTCAATAGGCCAATGCGCATCGAGTAAACTCTGCACCCGTCACTTCGTCCTGAAACTCCGTCGCTGCTGGAGGCAGGGCACTCCGCCATGCGTCCACAGCCTCATGCGGCGCATCTGCAATCGCCTCCATCATTTCTTCCTCATTATCGGAAAAGTCCTTGCCTGGATCAAGGGACTCAGGAAACCTATCCCACTGCCACGGCATCGGCTCCAGCCCTAATTTCTGCGGCCTTGACAGAACTTTCTCCACTTTTGCCCTACACACCCCTACCTCCCGTGCCAACTCCATCGCATGATGCAAGTGTCTCACGTCGAATTCCTCCTTCGACCACTGCGAATCCCAACTCGCATCAAACCCGCCAGGATCGTTGCCTGAGAGGTAGGTGGCGAGAAGATCGTCGTAGCCTTCTCCCCACATGGTCCACAGGGTATTGGCATTTCTCCAGGAGATTACTATGTTGTTCCGCGACCGGAAGACTATATCGGCTGGATCTTGGCTCTGAGTTTGTGGCACGGCTGGCGGTTTTGGCTCTGATTGGGACTGTGGCCCTACAATCTCGGGAGCTGTGACGAACCACTCCGGCGGCGGTATAGCGAATTGTTTTTGCATTCGGCCAAGACTCTGTGGAGGCATTTCTGCAAGTCGAGAATCGACTCCGTGAGGTCCATGGCATGCTTGAGGTGGTGGTCATCGAATTCATCCCGGGACCAGGAGGCTCGCCACACGCCTGGGTGGAAACCAGGATCTTGACCAGATCTGTGTCGAGCAAATGTTTGCTTGTAGTCGTCGTACCAAGCTCGTTGCTTTTTCAGTGTGAGTTGGTATTCGTAATGGATCTCTGGGCGAACTTTGGGAACTTTGGCTCGACGGCGCCCGGTCTGGGCTTGTGGTGGTGGTGGTGGTAGTGGCGATGGCGGAGGTTTGCTAGCGCCTGTAGTCTCCGCTGGATCCGTAGTAGACTTCAACTCCTTTGGCCACTCCAATGCTGGCAGACCGAGCTCGAGCCTTTCACTTAGTATACTGCCTACCTTCCTCTGGAACCTCGTCACGTCATATGAAAGCTCGAGCGCCTGTTTCGCATGTATTCTGTTGAAATCTTTTCAACGACTATGATGCCTGCCATCCATGTCAATCTTCGAACCAGGATTCTGCCCTGCCTTGTGCTTCGCCAGGAGGGAGCCATAATCTTCGTGCCAGGCCTGCCATTCCTTTGGTGCAGCGAAATACTTGGTTTGAAGCTCTGATTGAGGTTTCGTGCTCTTGTCTCGCCGAGGTTCTAGGGCAGTAGAAATGGCTGGTTTGGTTTCGCTTTGACTTCGAGACTGAGTAGGAGGTGTTGTGAGATCTAGCTCGGGCTGCGTGGACACTGGCTGAATCTCGGCCGGCCGTGGTGGAGGCGGCATAGATGTGCTGACGTACTTGCCATCTGCAGGGTCTTGTGCTGGCTAGCTACTACTATTACTCTGTAGCTTTTCAAGTGCATCCCCAGCAGATCGTGTCGACCTACTTCCATCCCGTGGTTCCAAAGGAATGCTGGCACTCCTAGCGCTGAAAACTGCCGTTCTATGTCCACCACCAGAGGCTGGCTTTTTCACCCTATTCGCGGAACCTGTGGATTTTCGAGTTGGCCTCCGTTGTTGACTCTGGTAGTATCTGAAGCATCGTTGGTCAACAGAGACACGAGAAAGCTGTGTTCGCCGGAGATGATTGACTGCACGCTGGAGATCCCGCTCCACCGGTATTGCTTGGCTAGCGTACAAAGGGAGTAGAGATTGCAGTACAGCCAAGCGGAATCGACCAGCTGTACAGCGAATGTGAGTGGGGAGTCGAGGCATGGAGCAGAGACACCTACAGTGAGCAGCGAAGCAATTGAGACTCGTGAACGCTCGTTCGTCTGTGGGAGCTCTCGCATCAGGTCTACGTAGAATCTTACCGTACGCCTCACGAGGTAATCCGTCGCTGCTATCTCACCCGCTGTTCAATGGGCGTAACAGCGCTGTCAGCTAATCATGGCTGTTCTGTCATGGCGCTTTGCTTCCTAACCCAAGAGTCCGTCGCTCGAACACCCAGCTTACTTACAGCCTACAGGCGTTACTCGTACAGAATCCCAAGCATCTTCCTCCTGATCTTCCTCGGCGCCGGATACGCGACATGCCCGCACGAGAAATGTAAGCCGTCGTCTGTGTCACCGTCCACCCTATGAATATCGCCGGTATCCTCAACTTTTTGTGCAGGGGCCCGAGGGTTTCCAGATGTCGCACTTGAGGGGAGTCTCCCATTCGGCTTCTCTGGCCTCGAAGTGTTGGGTTTGCCAGTCGACTTCTGCGGTCCTCGTGCCTTGCTCGCACTATTGGCTTGAGTGGTTGGGAGGCGTTGGTGGCCGGCACCAGATGGCGGATGTTGGAGGTCGCCATGCTGCTTCGGCTTGGTGGCACCACTGCGGGACGCTGGCGGCGCTTTAGCCAATCCAGCGTGGCCATTTGAAGCGACCTTTCCCACCGACGACGGCGCATTGCTCTCAGTAGGCCGCCTCGGACTCTGCACCTCGCTCTTCAACCTAGCATTCTCTTCTCGCAATTTCTCCTGCTCGCTTTGCTCGGCAGTCAGCTCGCCGGTGACTGTTGGGAGCCTGGCTTTCGAAAGCCGCGTGCCCATGTTGGCAGTCGCTGCGGGTCTTGTAAGCGGCTTGTTCGAAAGCTCTGTTGCAGGATTGGGAATGCTGCCTTTTGCCTGCGGTTTTGACGACCCAGCGTCAACAGACTCTGAGCCCTTATCAGCGTCTTTCGGCGGTAAGCGCTGACTGCTAAGCTTCCGATGCTGTACTTGCTGAGCAATCAAGCTCTTCAGTCTCTCGTGCTCCTTCTTTAGTCTCTCTGTCTGTGCTGGACTGGGTCTGCTCTGCTCTATCTGGTCTTGCAGGGCCAATAAGTCTTTCAACCTCGCATTCTCCTTCTCTAGCTGCTCCACATGCGTAACATTGACGCTCGGAGCTGCCTTCTCTGCCTCCGTGAGACGCCTCCCGAGCTCCTGCAGCTGGATCTGGAGTTTCAGATTCTTGTTCTCAGCTATGAGCAGGCTCTCGGCTTCGGCTGGCTCCGTGCCGCCCTTGGTTGGTGTCTCTCGTTTGTTGAAAGCTTGCATCTTGGCATCAAGATCTTTCTCTCGCATTCGTAACTCTTCCTCTTGTGCATTGAGCTGCAAGCCTTTTTTGGTGGAGCTTGCCAGCTTCACAGCCAACTGCTTCTCTCGCGCACTGACATCATCTATTCTCCTTTGAAGACGGTTGTCATCGTCTAAGCTAGACGATGGAGCGGGTTGTGTTTTGGTAGAATCCTTCTTTTTGGCGTCGAGCTGCTCCATTTCCTTCTTCAGTGCTGCCTCCCTACCATAGATATCCTGCTCTTTCTCCTTGAGCTCAGCCGCCTTCTGCTCGAGTTGCTTTTGCTCCTCAGCCGCCTTCTGCTCGAGTTGCTTTTGCTCCTCAGCCGCCTTCTGCTCGAGTTGCTTCTGCTCCTCGTCCCTAGCGGCCACAGCCTGCTCCTTCTGGTTCAAATCTGCTTCTCTCTGCTTAAGCGTTTCCGCGTCTGCGCTATTTGCAGAAGCATTCGCGCTGGGGAGTCCAGCTTCGTAAGATTTTGGCGTCCACCCGGGAGCGCCGGCATCTTGGAAGTACCACAGCATGGAATGTGTCCAATTCAGCTGGCCTTTGTCAGTGATCATCGCCACTGCAGCCACTATACAGTGCTTACCTGTTTTGGCCACATGTACACCAGGTTGTTGTCTGTATAATTGGCGTAGCTGTTGCAGAGGAATGCATCAGGATAGTCGTCACACTTAATCCAGCAGCTTCCTGGCGCCCGACCTTGCTCCAAGGTCCACCACTGCTTGTCGCCCAAGTCAACCTTGCCGGCCGCAGCTCCGCTGGTTGCACGCAGCCACTGTCCATTTGACACGTTCTGGATAGCCACCTTGGTGCCAGCTTCATCGCCGTACTCGAGTGTCCACCGTTGGGCTGTATTGGTGTGGTCCGCGATCTTGTTGTATATGCCTGCCGGGGTCTTTTGCGCGACCATACCGCCATTGGCGGCAACAATGAAGAAGGAGGTACTTTCTGGCATACTTGCACTGCTACGCCCGAGACTCGAGAATGGGAAGAAGGTGATGGAGGGGAGGTGGGTGAGAAGTGTGAAGATTAAACATATACTTGCATACTGACCTGTCCATGCCGCTGTAGGTTAGCCCTGCGAATAGCGTTCACTACGACCTTGGACGGCGTCGATACTTCGACTACTGTAGGATGTAGTCGAGTTCGAGCTCCACTACCGAGCGACAGCGCAGATCAATGCTGTAAGCCGCGGCCAATAATAATGAATGTGGCGGGAGAACATGTTTTAAAGCTCAATAATATGGAGTATGTACGCCAGATCTTAGCCCCGAACAGGCAAATGCGGCCAGGGGCCACGCAAGGTTGCGCGCGAGCAAAGCAACTCATTATTTGTCCGACGGGTGCTCGTAAATTGTGGGCTGCATACTCTTCAATATCCGCTACTTGCGACGCTCCCATCACTGTATCCGACAAAAGGGAGCGGGTTTCTTGTCCATCCGTGGTGATCGATGTACACAAAATAATCGTGTCCGTCGATCAGGCCTGGATCCTCGGACGCGCGGGCGGTGTGCAACCACGAGGTTGATTTGCTATTGGCTCTCCTAGCAATAGAAGTTATAGTAACAAACAGAACGCAAAGTGCCGAGTGGTTGTCATGTGCGCGTCCGTTTGAAAGGGGCAGCGGCAAGGAATGGAAAGTTAAGGCAGATACGCCTGGTCTAGCATTGCCAGGCTAACTGTAGAAGATACTCGATGACTCGAGAAGTACCTATAGTTCTATGTGCGGAGTGCCTGGTCAAATACTTGACTCGGGGACGGCTGTTGTGGTATCGTCGCGCATCTTTCTGCTGAGCGCGTATGACCGCTCAAGTAGGTATGCAAAACGTCGAGGTGTGGAGGAGAGAAGCAAGCTCTATAATCAGCGCTGCATCTACAGAACATGGCGAGACCTGTAGAGCGGGAGGGAGATGCAGAGTATCACACGATTGCATCTTGCCACGATACCTTGTGACTTCAATTTGCAACGAATATCGCGATCCGTTTCCATCCAAGACTTCACCTGATCGCTGTGATATGGTAATGAGCAGGCCTGTGACGAGAATCAATATCGTGGCTGTACTTTCTGCGAAATCGATAAGGGCACGCCCGTTCTGTAATGGAAATTAAATCGAGCATATCCGTAAGATGGCATTAAAGAACGAGGAGGACCTGAGAATAAATCCCGACGACTGCGGGCTGACACAGGCCACCATCATGTCAAATCTCACATCGATCGATGACGTCGATCACCTCAATCTGTCGACGATTCCACATCGACACCCTCCAACACATAAGCTCCGCCACACACTTTCCCATCTCTATTTCAATTACCTTCCACTTTGAAAAGATCATAAATGCGCCTCCCATCCTACGCAACCTTTCTACGTACCCTCTACACCTTCAGCAACGCCACCCTCCATCGAGTTCCGCCAGCACCTTTCGCAGCGTCAGCAAGCAGACCAACGATAGGATATAAGAATATATCTATGCCCACGATTCCGTTCTTGGGAGCGTTATTCAGTACAGCCGATACGAGGAAGATGAGCCATCCGGTTAGCAAGAGCGATAACGAGTGGCAGGCTCAGTTGTCTCCTGGTATGTATCTCTTGTATCCCGATGGAAAGTGGGGTCAGGCCATCATGGTTGGACAATGATGGCTTCACACCACAACAATATGATTGACAGCACATACTAACAATGTTCTCCCGCAGAACAATTCCGCATCCTCCGGGAAAAAGGCACCGAAGCGCCCTACACAGGCAAATACGACAAACACGCCCCCACCACCGGCACCTACACCTGCGCCGGCTGCTCCGCGCCCCTCTACACCGCCAAGCAGAAATTCAAGTCCGGGTGCGGATGGCCGGCTTTCTACGATACGGTCCCGGGCGCGGTGACAAGGCATTCGGACCGCACGTTTGGGATGGAGAGAATTGAGATTGTGTGCACGAATTGTGGAGGGCATTTGGGGCATGTGTTTAAGGGGGAGGGGTATGCCACGCCGACGGATGAGAGGCATTGTGTTAATTCTGTTAGTTTGAATTTCAGTGAGGAGGAGGAGAAGGCTAAGGCCTAGACGCTGGTGATGTGCATGACTGAAATGGTTGGATGAGACGTATATCGGATTCTCTCGAGAGCAGTGACTCCTTCGGTCTGTAGGACAAATTTCTTGACTCATGGCGGTGTGTATCAAGTTGTCCTACATGTACCCATTGCGCCATCGCTTGCCATCTCTGTACTTCGACAAGAAATGGGCGTACCTGTAGCTCTAGTCCTCGCCTTTGCTTTCCGCTACGAAGCTATAAGATGTGTCAAGATGTTCCGTCAGCGATGCAGATGTGATTACGACTCCGAACAACAGCTCGATCAAGCGAAAGAAACCAAAGGTATGTCCAATACATGTCCTTCACTTGAACATGCTTTCCCCACCAAATTTCCCCAGACCTTCGTCAAAACGCGTTGAAGCTCGAGCACGCGACCTCACAAGCACGATTCTCCAATCTTGAGATGTCATTATAACTTCGTACTGTGCTATCCTCATAACCTAGTAATGGACAATGTCAAAAGCACCCCCTTCGTCAGCGCTGACTCCACAATCAGGAGTCAGACAGACGCTGACACCATACACAACAGCAGCAGCAAGCTCGGAGACAGATGAGCAGACCGCCAACACTGCTCCGAGCACACTTACTCGACACCCCAGTCAGGATGTCGGAGATCGTCAGAACGCGGTACCGGTCCTGTCGCATAGGCTGAGACACGATAGCAGTATCCTGGCCTTGGTATGTGGAGAGGAGGAAATCTACGCTGGGACGCAGACGGGAGAGATCTTGGTGTATAGTCTCGGCACCTTTGAGCGGAAAGCTGTGGTCGAGGGACATAGAGGAAGTGTGCTGGGGTTATGTCTGTATCAGGACGAGGGGTTGCTATTCTCTAGTGCTGGAGACAGGATTGTCAATGTCTGGAACACGGCCGACTTGTCACGGAAATGTTGTTTCTACTCAAGCTATGATGTCGGCGATATCTTCTGTGTGTCCTACTCTACGACACTACAGACGGTGTACCTGGGAGCACAGAACACTACCATCCAGTGGTGTCGACTGCGCACACCCGAAAGAAGATCACGACAGGACATCCATCCCAGCTTGAGAGACGACCCTTTCTTCGATTCTGCTGGACCTGGAGGTATCCGAACGCCGAGACCTGCGGAGGCGGATGTCACCCCTAGACATGCTAGAGGTGGCGACACGATCGAGATCAACAAGGATCATGTGAGGCACTTTGCACATTATGGGTATGTGTACTGTATGCAGCTCGTCAAGGACGGTATACCGGAGTCTGCTGGGAATGAGATCTTGATCACTGGTGGTGGCGATGGAGTGGTCAAGTTATGGAAGCTGGATGCTGATCGTAACGGTGCTATCGAGGAACTCTATACTCTGGACGATGGCCGGGAAGAAGGCCACAGCATCCTGTCTATCGCCGTCGACGGCACTTTCTTGTACTCCGGCAGAAGTGGCGGCGAAGTCGATGTGTGGGACTTAGAAACTCGACAACTCGTCCGCAACCTCAAAGCACACCGTGACGACGTCCTCACGATCTGCGTCGGAGGCAGCTTCATGTTCAGCGCCGCCGTCACGGGCTATGTCCGCAAATTTGACAGACAATACCAGCTCAAATCCCGATTAAAAGCACACGATGGCCGTATTCTCTCCTCAGCCTTTACATACCACCGTCAACGGCCACTCTATGTAACAGGCGGCAACGACTGTACAATCGGCATCTGGGACATCAGCGACTGCATGTCGCCCTCCACAGCCGCCACCCGAACAAGCAATGAACAACTCTTCGAAGCCCTCCGCAAATTTGTCTCGTACCGCACCGTCTCCTCGGACCCAAAATACCAGGTTGATTGTAGAAGAGGCGCCTCTTACCTCCGCTCCGTCTTCAAGAACTTCGGCGCCACGACCGAGATGCTCACAACGTCCTCCGGCCACAATCCGGTAATCCTAGCCCGTTTCCGCGGTAACCCAGCCACAGCCGACAAACGCAAGAAGATCATGTTCTACGGGCACTACGATGTCGTGGCCGCCGAGAACGCTACAGGCAAGTGGATGATCGATCCTTTTGCCATGGAGGGACGGGATGGCTATCTGTATGGTCGCGGTACGAGCGATAACAAGGGGCCGATCATGGCGGCGATATTCGCGTGCGCTGAACTTACTAGTGAGCAGGCACTTGGATCGGATATCATTTTTTTGATTGAAGGGGAGGAGGAGAGCGGGAGTCGAGGTTTTGAGGAAGCTGTGAGAGCCCGCAAAGAAGTGATTGGGGATGTGGATTGGATTCTATTGGCTAATTCTTACTGGCTGGACGACCGGATCCCGTGTCTGACGTATGGACTGAGGGGTGTTATTCATGCTACGGTGCAGATTGAGAGCGAGCATCCGGATCTGCATTCGGGTGTAGATGGATCGGCTCAGCTCGACGAATCACTGAAAGATATGGTTATGTTGCTTAGTACACTTTCTGGCAAGGACGGGGTGGTAAGGATTCCGGGATTCTATGATCCGATCCCTGCTTTGAGTCGGGAGGAGGCGGCGCTGTATCGGGATATTACGAGTGCGCTGGTGCAGCGGAATCCAGATCTTGGCGACCCGAAGGCCCTGGCTACGAGTTTGATGAGGAGGTGGCGTGACCCTTCACTCACGATCCACCGTTTTCAGACCTCCGGGCCGAATAATGCTACGATCATCCCTCGGCTGGCTAAGGCGTCGATCTCTATGCGATTGGTTCCGAATCAGGAGGCTGCGAATGTGGCACAGGCTTTAGAGGAATATCTGCATGATCAATTCGAGAAGTTGGAGAGTAACAATAAGCTGACTGTTACTATCGATCATCAAGCGGAGCCCTGGTTGGGTGACTGGACGAACGAGATTTTCAAGACATTGGAGGAGGCTATTATGGATGCTTGGGGGCCGATTGATCAATCGGATCAGCAGCATAGGAGGAGGAGGAGTAGTACGAGGAAGAGTCGGTCCGGGCCGCTCACGGTGGATATACCGGAGGGAAATGGTGGTGGGTATTTCGCGGCGAATGTTAAGCCCAGTCCTACTACGAGTTCTACGCTGGCGGAGGGGAGTGTGGTTACGCCTCTGCTGTTGCCGCTCACTCCGTTGGCCGAGACGACGAATGGGAATATGAGTACGACGGCAAAACCAACAGCGAAGCATAAGAAGTCCATGTCAAACGGTGCCTTCACGAACAGCCACCACAACGAGCACGTACATGAGATCACGGCCCGCCGCAAGCCTTTGTACATCCGTGAAGGTGGCTCTATCCCAGCTATTAGATTCCTGGAAAAGGAGTTTGGGGCTCCCGCCGCGCATTTCCCGTGTGGTCAGGCGAGCGATTCGGCACATTTGGACAATGAGAGGTTGAGGCTTGTGAATCTGTACAAAAGTAGGGACATTTTCAAGAGAGTCTTCGGGGAGTTGCCTATGCGATGAGGAATTGAGGTGGGATGGGAAATGGTGACGGGCTTTGCATGGATGGTTGTTGGGCGTAGTGCCATTTGGAGTGGGTCTAGCAGGGTATTTTGGTGCGTCCTTTGATGAGAGGTGTAGCGAGACATACTCACGGGATTGTTCAGAAATTTGTTTGCCTCGACAATGTATCAAAACTGCATTTCCTGTTCGAACGAGCATGGTAAAGACCACTGGACAAGGACCTTTCAGCAATGGCTGCGCAAATAATCTGGACTTGTCGCAGATTCAGCAAACTCAGCCTCAAAGACTGGGCGCAAGATAAAAGTGGTATGCCTGTCCTGGCAAGACTCCCAACCCACACCATCAACTCTCAGGGTCAATCTAAGATCATGACGACATACGAAGAAGAGAAGACTGCGTTGCTGCAATGGCGTAGCAAGGTGAACGACAAGCGCACTGGTGATCAAGAAGAGCTGCGTAATTCTCCCCTGTTCTCACTGAGCGTCCGTCACAACATCGACAACTCGACAAACAAAGCCAAGATCTTCCCGCAATATGGCCTGCTTGGCTATGACCTCGAGAACGTTGACGAGGATGGCGATATCGAGCCAATCCTCTTCAACGTTGATGCACCACATTCGACCTTCATCTGCGGGTCACAGGGCGGCGGCAAGAGCTATACTTTGTCAGCTGTGCTGGAGAATTGCCTACTGAAGAACAAGACTGTCAATCATCTCGCGCTGCCCATCGCAGGGTTGGTGTTCCACTACGACCTGAATTCGACTCTGGCTAACGAAACTGCGACACTGTGCTCACTGGAAATCAAAGTCCGCGTGCTGGCTTCTGCTGCCAACTTGGTAGAAATTCGCAGGCGCTACTCGGCTCTGGAAGGCGCCAACAATCATCTGACGGTTGAAGCTCTGTTGTTCCGCGACAGCCAGCTGGACGCAAACTCAATGAAGAAGCTCATGGCGTTCTCAGATCAAGAGGGTTCAGTACCGTTGTATATGGAGATCATTGAGCATGAGCTGCGGCAGATGAAGAAGGCGAGCAAGCCGTTCAACTTCAAGGCTTTTCGGACGAAGCTTGAGGACGACAAGAACTTCAATCCTGCTCAGAAGTCGATGATGAAACAGCGCTTCGATTTACTCCAGGAGTTCATGGACTCTCGCCAGAAGACAACGAACGCGAATATGCTTGACCTCCAGCCCGGCACGCTGACGATCGTCGACCTCAGTGACACCTTCGTCGGTCCTGCTACTGTCTGTTCACTATTTGATATCTGCCTGGGACTCGTTCTGCAGCAGCCCAAAGCAGTAGCGAAGATCATCGCTCTGGACGAAGCGCACAAATACCTAAACAAGTCTGACGCGGCGGCGACTTTCACCGAACATCTCCTCAGCACGATCCGTACGCAGCGTCACAACGGCACTAGGGTCGTCATCTCCACACAAGAACCGACGCTGTCCCCATCCCTCCTCGACTTGTGCAACACGAGCATCATCCATCACTTCAACTCCCCGGCATGGTTCGCAGCGATCGAAGGACATCTAGGCGGCGCTTCCAGCATGACGACCACCGAGCATGGCCGGGCGGAGCTGTTCAAGAGGATTCTGGGGCTGAAGCTGGGCGAGTCACTTGTATTTTCACCCTCGTCGTTTGTCGGGTCGGACGAAGATGGGATGCCGAGGAAGCTGGGGAGTGGTGTATTGAGTTTGCAGACGAGGTTGAGGATGGGGATGGACATTGGGATGAGTGATATGGCTTCCAAGGGTCTGGTGTGAGAGGTAAAGATGAAACTAGGAGAGCTGTGTGTTTTGTTAGACAGGAAGAGGATATGTGGAGATTGTTGATGCATGCACGCTGCACAGCAACTCGTCAGGTATTTGAGTGGCTCGTCGAATAGTGTCGTCTCAGGGTAAGACTTACGGCTAATGTCTTACTTCTTGTCCATAATCAACTTGGACGTCATGACCAGACTCATTGCTCAGTTTACGCTCAACGCATCATGCCCTGTTAGTGCCAATTCGTAGTTGTGTTTGGTGAAGCTGTATGACATCCTTGAACTCTATCTTTGCTCTGAGCCCCTGCAGCATCGACTTGTGAAGGCCGGAGGAATCTGTTATGTTGATCGATCAGATAGGTCATCAAAGCACACTGGGCGGTGCTGTGTACATGCTTGGTCTTAGCTACAACCGGCATTCCGCCCAGGATGTATGATACGGCAACGGAATCCCAGCATGGAAGTCATCTGCGTTGTGTCCTACCGGACTGGCACATCAATCAATAGTCATGGTACAGCGACTGCAGACGGGCACAATTTCGATTGACTATATTCAATCTAGATAGTTATCTCGCCTACTTGAAGAGCTTGAAGCCTCCGGGAACCTGGTACTGGAACACACTATCCGGATCATACTTCTTGCTCGCGGCCTGCAACGCAGCCACGTTGTCGGCACCGTAGCCGGCAATGGGGTCTTGCCATGGGGCGGCATAGTTGAGATATAGGTATGGGTTTGTCTTGCCGAGGGTGGTCGCAGAAGCTTGCGCCTGCGCAAACAAAGATTTCGCCTGTGTGTTCACGCGAGCGTCGTCTGCCGCATTGTCCCACGTAGCCGTGAGAAGGACGTTGAAGATATTACCGTCCGATGTGCTGAGGCCAAGCGAGTTGCCTCCGTTGGCTGCAGCTTTTGATGTGATGACCGTCGGCTCAGGCTGGAAAGAGATACTCCACTTAAGCCCGGCAATGTCATTGATGGGCTGAACGGTGGTGTTGGCGATGCGATAGATGGCTGCCATTTGCTGGGCAGAGGCACCATATGTTCCAGTAGCGAAGAGCTGACGGAAGCCAAGTGGATTGGAAGCTGCCAACTCCAGGGTGAAGTCCGTGAGGTTCGAGATACGCATGGTAGAGAAGGTTTGCGGAAGGGAGGTGAAGTTCTGGAAGAACGGCGGGTAGGCTTGAGGCTTGGTGTACTCGAAGTTGCTAGCGACGTACCAGTTCCGGCCAGTGACATTGTACACGACACTATAGATGAGCGCGGCATATGGGTCATATTGTGGCGATGAAAGCAAGTCTGTGAATGCTTGGAATTGTTGCTGGATTGTGTCGATAGTCAAGCCGATGAAGCCTCCCCAGAACTTGCCCTGCTCAAAAGTCCTCATGGTGAAAGTGGTCACAATACCGAAGTTGTTGGAGCCACCACGAAGAGCACGCCAGAGATCTGGATATGAAGTGGCATTGGCGTTGACTATCAGTCCTGAAGCCAAGATGACCTGGAAGTTGACCACATTGTCGCATACGAAGCCATAGCGAGGAGAGAAGAATGAGATCCCGCCTCCAGTTGTCAGACCACCGACACCTACGATGCCCACACGACCACCGGATGTGGCGAGCTGCTGGGCATCAAGAGAGGAGTAGACATCGGCCCATCTATTTCCAGTTCCAATCTGCACAGTTTGACGGTCGGCGGCCACAATAAGCTGCTTGAAGCTCTGAAGGTCAATGGTCACACCATTTTCAATGTTGGCAGCGCCGGAGAAGGGCGTGTGGCTACGATAGTTATTATCAATGGGTTGAGATAGATCACGAGATTACGGCTTACCCTCCAGACCTAACAGCAAATTCGCATTGACCTGGGAACAGCTTCCCGCCAATATGCAGAAGAAACACTGCCAACTGCACGTCGGTGGTAGTCGTCGGCTTGAAGACACAGTTCGGCTCCACTTGGGCCTCCTGCAAGCTCCAGTACGATGCCACCGAAGTATCATAGACCGTGCTGTTGGGATACGAGATCTTGTTGCCGAAAACGAAAGATAGTCCAGAGCACTGTATCTCGGACAATATCTAGTCAGCCCTTGTCATTTCCTTCGTGAAATCGGTTTCTGCCTTACGCATGACAGCTTCTGTTGCATCAATTGGCGTGCTTGGTCCGGAGAGTACTGAGCAGGTTGCCACGAGCTGGGAGGACTCGACGGTGCAGCTGCGGCTCGTTCGACCACCACAGGCGAGGCGATGGTGAAACCGATGGCTGATGCAGCCAGAACTAGTCGTGCGAACATGCTGCAGGTGAGGGAACAGGGAGGAGGAAGATTCCGTACGAGGAGGTAGCGTGGGGAGGAGGACACGGAAAACAACAGGTTTCTCCAAGAAGGAGGAAAGTCGTAGTATACATTACACGTTCTCTTTGATCGACCTGTAGGTGAGCATCTCGGATTGTCGCCGTGCCGTTCGTTCCTCGCGAATGCGCTGCATCGAAAATATAGATCGGCGTGCACGAGGCGTGGGATGTAGTGCCTGCGCCTTGATATGCCGGGCCTAGCTGCATATCGCTTGTATAGCGATATTGCGAAGGAAGCGAGGGGAGGCGAGGCGATCAGGCACGTTCAGATTCTCAGAGGTGGGATCTTGCAAGGGTGTCCGCAGAACCATGACCGGTACATTTCCGTCCGTTTTTAATTTGTCTTGCCACGGAGAACGTTCTCAATCAGTCGAAAAATATCTATTCAACAACTAGTTCAACGAGGATCAAAAGCAGGACAGGTACAACAATCGTCCCCGACACGTGGGTTGCAGATGATTTGGCCAGAAGGCTCATTGGAGTGCATCTGCCCATTGACCTCGGCGTTATGATGAACGACTGTGTTCCCGCGGTTTTGGTGTGGCTAAATCTGTAGTGCGTCCAGATACTCATTAACTACCATCTGAAGCTCATCGAGCAAGCGAGTTTTGACCTCCTCTTTTCCCCAACTCATATCAATGGCGTTGCGGGCCAGCGTCACCATATCTCTGTCATCAAACTCGCACATCTTCTTCACCAACAAGAGGTTATGCGCCACCCATACATCCTCCATATATGCAGGGTCGTCGCTGGCTACAGCGATCTTGATACCCGCGTCGTGGAGCGCTCGAATTCTTGGAATGACTTCGTCGACCGGTTGATGTCGGAGGTACGACCATGGACAAACTGTCATACCGATTCCTCTGTCCTGAATAAGCTCCATGAGTTCGGGCTTCTCTGTAGCGTTGAGACCATGATCGATCCTGTCTACACCGTTCCCACCGATATCCAAGACCACTTGGCGTATGTGCTCATGGGTGTTGTCTGTGGCAACGTCGCAGTGACAGGTCAGGAACAGACCATCTTGCCGAGCACGTTTGTACAAATCGGCGAACAACGCTGGAGGTCGAAGATGTTCGTCTGAGTCCAATCCAATACCGATGATAATATCGTGGTATGGCAGAGATGCCTCGTAATGCTCCATGGCCGACTCTGGGGATAGGTCTCGCATGAAACACATGATCCATTGGCAGTAAAGCTAAGTGTGTCAGTAGAATCTTCTCGCTGTAAAGGACGGCATGCTCACGTTGAGATCGCGCCCCGCTACCGCCTGAGCATCGCGTAGACCACCCATCATCGCATCCCAAGAAACACCTCTATTCGTATGACCTTGTGGGTCGAAGAAGACCTCACAGTAACGAACATTTATGGCAGCGACTCGATTGAAGTAGTTCATGGCCAGATCATAGAAGTCTTGCTTGGTCTTGAGTACTTCGAAACCACCATAATAAGCCTCAAAGAAAGTAAACTTCTCCTCTTCGTTGTCGAACTCGTGTCCCGGTCGTATCTGAGCACCCGCATATGAAGCCTTCAGCTGCTCCAGAGAAGTGTACGTCACTCCAGTTCTCTCCAGGCCAAGTGTCATACCATTCCTCTGGGCAAGCTTCCAACGGAGTTCGGGCGTCAAGGTACCTTCGAGATGAACATGTAGCTCAACCTTCGGCAAGGCACGCATGAAGGCATTTTCATCGGCGAACAGCTCTTGGCGGAGTGCTTCGCGGGTATCCCAGGGAAGAGCTCCTTTGACTGCTACGGACTGAATGCTACTGCCCATGGTCAAGCCGGTTCAAAGATAGAAAGTGGACATAGCATCACTTGTCCGAGCCGATGTGAAGTATTTATGCCTGGTTCGCGAGCCATTATCACGAGCTCTCCACTTTCGAAGACTCATCTTTGAGCTTGCGGCTGGACTTTGACCCCGAGGACGCAAACATCGACCAGTTCGGGCTCAAGCTGATGCTGCTGTGTGATGTGTGATGGCAAGAAGAAGTGGTCCTTAGGCTTTAAAAGGCTTAGCACTGCTTTCGACTGAGATAGCAGCCTATTTGGTGTTGGCCCAAAAGTCTATCAATGTGAATCCCTCCATCCCGTCTTTTATACCGACACCACCACAGGTCAGTCTGCAACATCCTCCCTCAACGGATATACAGGCAATTCAAGATGATCCATGTCTACTGGCGCAGTACATGGTACAGCTTGCCGCACGTGCAAGCGACGTGGACGCAAATGTGACAGACGTTTGCCTGCGTGCAAGGCATGCGAGCAACGGCATGTGCAATGCGAAGGCTATATTACGCGCTGGCTAGGCGTGGCTGCTCGGGGTAGACTCGCCGGGAAATCAATACCTGTTGCCAGCAAGACTTCTGTCGTCGTTGCAACTCCTGGCCAGGTCAAAGCATTGAAACCATCTAGCGTGCCTGGTGACGATGGTCTCCAAGACCTTCTGGACTACTGTGTGTAGCCCTGTACACCGCTTAGAGCCAGCATACTAAATGTGCACAGTCACGAGAGAGCAGACGACAATATTCTACTTAGGTGAAGATGCCCAGCGAAATCCTTACGTGCGATACGTCCTGCCGATGTTGACACATGTATTTCCGGTTCGGTATGCAGTAGCCTCGTCGGCAGCATACCATCTGGCAGTTCGACGAGGCGATCTGAATTTGAGACGACGAGGTCTTGCGCTTCGAGTCAAAGCCACAGAAGCTTTGCGGTACAGACTCCAACAGGATGAGCAGGCTACTGATTTCGGGAGCTTGATGGCGACACTCATGCTGGCTCAACTAGATGTATGGCCTCACAGACAGTCGATCATAACTTGTCAGCTAACGATCATAGATTTGTGTTGATGATCCTGGTGAATTCGAGATACACCTGAAGGCTGCACGGGACATCGTCAACATCAGGAGCTCAGACGGCACCGAGGACTCTTTCGTTGAGCAGAGATTGCTTTGGTATGCAATCTCGAAGTACTCCTTTTGGTGCGGGGCGTGCTAACACTATCCCAGGCTTGATGTAATGGGTTCAACGACATCCAGGCGCCCGCCAGCACTGTCCGCAAGATCCTTGAGGGCCACCATCGACCGCCTTGAATCCGCACAGCATGGACGGTCTTGGCGAGATGATTGCTTTCCATGCCCGCTCGAGCTTCTTCAAATGATCGTGGAAGGCACTCGACTGTACAAAGCTCGCCACGAATTGGAGAAAACGGACCTGGACATAATGGCACAGGCATCAAAGCTGGTGGATGATGCAAAGTCGTTGGTTTCATTGCTTGGGGAAGTTGTAGATCAACCATGATCACGCCTTGAGCTAGCTTACGGCTACGCCGTCGTTCTGTACATTTCCGCAGCATTTCGACTTGAGGGCTATTGTGGTTCAGAAACCAGAACGATGGCCCAGAAGATCGTACAGCACGGCAGAGCTATGCCACCCGCTACAGCTTGGAGCTACTCGATGTCGTGGCCGCTGTACCAGGCTGGTCTATATCTTGATCGGCAATGTCTTCCTGAAAGAGATTGGCTGGCGAAACACTTCAAGAGCACTTTATCCGAAAATGGCTGCTGTCAAGTCAGCAGAGCTCTGCAAATTTTGCAAGCGATTTGGCGGGATGAGCAGAACGGGTTCGTATGGGACTCTATAGAAGCGGGCTCGCGAAAGAACTATCTACTGCTCGTATAGGTCGTCGAGGTCAGATATGGCGGATGGGCAGTGAATCTCGGGCATCTCGTAATCATGAAAAGATTGTGTGAGTGTGAACACAGAGCCCGTCATTATGTTACGAAGATGCAAGATCGTGTATCGCTGTATGCAGCTTCGGTCTCGTAAAGCGGGGTCTATTTCGTCTATATCGACGAAATATCATTATGGAGATTAGTGTCTGCCTTACAATGGCGTGCTCGAACTCCACGCGAGCTCGGAAATTGAAGCTGCTCTCAATCATAATCGTGAACGATGGGCTGACAAGGGTGATATAGTCCCTGCTCACACACCGCCAACCGGAGTGGCTGGCAATATAAGCGTGCAATGTTGGGCATGGATCATGTCAACCCGGCACCTAGCTGCATGCAATCTGTCGAAAGCGTGCGTGAATCCCGTGCCTGATCGACATCGCTCCGGCAAGTGGACTGCGTGGGATTGACGCTTGACGGACCTGACAGCTCGGCAACACAAGATCGGACAAATGTCCGTGTCAGTGATGTGACATCCTTCGCGTACTGTATAGTGTAGAAATCCCTAGTTATGGATAATGTCGACGCCGTCGCTGTCTACTCCGCTCACCCGTTTGCTCGATCAACGCTTGGCGATCAAGAACGATGTCGTCGTTCGGCGGCTCACCAGAGGTCACGCAGCCCAAGACCAACAGAATCAGCTATACTGCTCTGCTTGTACGTTCAGAATCAATTCGTCCAAAGGTTGATACTCATGAATTCACCAGGGCGTTGTATGGGCACTTACGGGGCTGGCCACGTCGCTCGTGGCAGCAAGACTGGCCATTCACATCAAGTTTGGGCGACGACAACTGATCGATGACACTCTGCTGGTTCTCGCATTGTGCATGCTCATCAGCAATTCGATCGTGACGAGTCTTATGGCTGAGCCGATGTACGACCTTTTGAAATACTCCCACGGCCTGTTGATTCCCGGTCCGGAGTTCATGACACGATCGACCTTCTACCTCAAATGTCAATTTGCATCTACCGTGCTGTTTTGGAGTTGCCTGTGGACGGTCAAAGCCTGCTTCCTGGCTTTCTTCTACCAGCTGTCTAACCAGACATTGTGGCCTCGACGATTCTGGTGGGCCGTTGCGGTGATCACTGCGATCAGCTATGTCGGTTGCGTTATTACTTACCCGCTGTCGTGCACATCATTTGTGCTCGGTACGTATACTGGGAGATTCTGATGGCTAAGTAAGAGACTGATTCCCTACAGGCCAATGCGAGAAGCCGATCAACATATACCTCTCCGCTGTCAGTCTGCGGTTTAGCACAGCCGTAGACATGATAACAGATTTCCTGAGTATGGCCTCCCCTCAACGATATACCATACTTGCTGATTGTCATAAAGTCATCGTGATACCGCTATGGCTCACCATCGGCCTAAAGATGAGTCTTGCACAGAAGATGGGATTGCTTGGTGTGCTCTGTTTAGGTAGGTCTCTGCAGGTTGTGGACATATTAGTGTGATCGCCGGCTAACGACTGTACAGGTGTGATCACGATGATCTTCGCGGCCGTAAGAGTGGTGGTCACTAGCTCCGAGGGCGGTGTTCATCCAGAGATAACTTGGTTGGCTCTATGGTCTGGCATCGAAACTAGTGTAGCTGTGAGCGTAGCCTGTATGGTGAGTTGCGACGCTTGACTCATATTTGAGACTTGAGACGAGGCTGACTAACGAGTTGGCAGACGAGCTTCCGAGTATTGTTCACCCAGCTTCGTCACGGCTCATCCTATCGGAGCCGTAGTGGTCCCAGCAATGGTCACGGTATCGGAACACCTAATATTCGATCATCAAGTGGTCCAAAGAAGAGCTGGCGATCAGGCACAAAGGAGCTAGACTCTATGACAGATCCCAGTGTCGAGATGGAGAATTTTGCTCGGCAGAAGCACGCAAGGACAGTATGCGTTGGTGCGGAGGAGGTCGAAGGCGAGGGTGGTCTGGTAGAAAGAGATTGGCCGGAGACTGCGAGCGAGGAAAGAATACTACCACCAGAGAGCATCCGCGTCCAGAAGACATGGAAGGTCAGCAACGCGTGAGAAACAGGTCTAGCGACAGCACAATATCAAGAAATGCATGAGTCAACGATATGGCCTCACGATAGCTTTAGCCCTATTTCCATGAACCGTTCTTTGCTAAAGGCTGGTCTTAGACTGCTACGACTTCTTCTGTTGAGGTGCTCTGTTATAATTTGACGAACATCGGCCCACCATGGAGCCACTCGGGGCGAGGGCCGTTGCCGTGCCGTGGCCATATCGCCTCTGTACGATGGATATCATCTTCATCAACTTGCTCAGCAGCCAACGGAATCCAACGCTCCACCCATCGTTAGAGTACTCTGTCGAGCATCGGTACTTACAGTCGTCTGTTTGCTCCACTGCCGACAACAGCAGTCGCTCGACTCCGCCAACGGCAAGTATGAGTCAGTGTCAAGGGCATAAGGTTCTTGTCGTAAACTCTCCTCGCGAAATGGACTGGCATCTCGAATGGCCGTTACGAATCATAGTTTACTGCAGTATCTCAGCTTCCTATTCCGTGTGGGCGGCTTGGTATCTACAGTATTTGAGCGAAGGATCAGTTGCGGCACGGAGGGGTGCCAAGCTTGGTGTAGTGCTATCACTTCACCGAGCCTCTGCGGTGTTGCTGCGTGCGCTGAGGATCCTGCAGGACGAGACATCACTCCTACAGGATTTTGGGTGACTTGGTTGCTTGTAAACAGAGCGAAGGTCACTACACGTGGTTCGGAATCAGACGCACACTCGCTCAGGCCACCACTATCGCTACCTGTTCGACCAGACGACGCACAGCGCTGACGATTTGTTCCTACCGGGTTGGTGGGCGCCCCGCAGCTATGCCTACACGGCGAAGCAGTACACCCTTGACTCATGGGCACCAAGATCACTTCTCGTGTGCCCATACGACCGCGCAGTCTCTGGCCAGAATCGAGTTTGAGATTCAGTGATAACCCCGCCGCATCCACCACCACGTGCCTGATCAACCACATTCAGGTTCATGCGAAACCTTATACGGTAAGGAAGTATGCTTCAACTCCGGGGACGAGGACTCGAAGCTTGGTGCTGCTCCGGGCAAGGCGAGGCCACAAGCACATGGCCAATCTTGCAATCGCGCAAGGATGCCGACTCTTCACTGGTCATTAATGCTGCGAACCCTTCGTGAAGCGGCATTAGCGCTATGTAGGATCTGGATCATCGCGGCAGTGAGGCCCAAGGGTATTTGTAACCGTACGGCATGGGCGCACTGAGTATGTACAAAGCCAGCTCGAGCTCTGCTACCTTCTCCAAAGCTTGCCTCCATCTACTACAGCCCTCGTCTGTTCTTGTGAACCAGCCTTGTCCTAGCTCGCGACATGGCTCCTTACAAAGGCAAAGACACTCTCTTGGACAACTGCATCACAGTCATACAGCTAGGCAACAATGTGGCTGTGCACATCCTTGAATACATGAGCGATGTCGAGAAATCCCGGCATGGCTTCAAGGAGCTTTCCACTGACTTCGTGGAGTCAAGTCGATATCTGTTCTCAGCAAAGAATGGTCTCACCGAGGCCGTGCGCTCACACACACAATTCCCGCAACACACGGATCGAGAGCTGCGAGAGATCTTCCGCCAGTATCACACCATCATCCTTGCCCTCAAGCAAATGGTCAACAAGCTACTCGAAAATGAGAGGTCCTCGGGCTTTGGCAAGCTCGGAAAGGGCTTCAGGATGATGTTTGCCGACTCCGACATTGAGAAGATGAGATTAGCACTAGTTCAATGTCGAGAGGCTGCGAAACGGAACACCATGCTGTATACCTGGGGTCTATTAGATGATCCGAGTTCGACCTCGCCAGCAATTGGATTTACAGCACTTGCTGCTGTCCTGAACTGTCGCGACCCAACATGTCCAGTCATTCCAAGCTCAGTGCAAAAGCATGAGATGGTGCCAGACGCGACACCAGACAGAGGATTCTTACCCCCCGAGCCAACTTTGCGAACTGTAACACACAATCAGCCGACTACTTCACACTCTAACCTGCCATACCGCGATGCGTCTTTGCCTCATCATGGCGACCGGGATCGTAATGCCAGACCATCAGCGACCACTACATCCAGCAAGACTACAGTGTTGTCGTCCACGTTCAGTGCTCGCGGGGGAGCGAGATCGTCTGATACTAGTGGAGAAGCCACCACACCCTCTACAGAGCACTTTGAAGATAAACTGGCCTCTCTTGATCTCGATGACTTGCCCAGACAGGCAATTCGAGTGAAGGTAGATCCAACGACAGTCACCCGTTGGAGACCCAAGCACAGCAAAGGCAGCGTACCTGTCGGCTCGAAAACTGCCCTACTCGTAGCCATCCAGGACCAGAACGTGAAAATGGTGGAACATCTGCTCGATTCTGGCGTCCCGCCAGATCATGGTATCGATTGCAACTTGCTGCGACTTGCTGTCCTCAACCACGACATTGACTCGATACGGCTTCTGCTAGCTTTCGGAGCTGAATCGAATGCCAAGGACAAGGACAACTACACACCCCTCTACACCGCGACCGAAGCCTCAGCTTTCGATGCGGCTCAGCTCCTGCTCAAGTATGGCGCTGACCCCAACATCTCTGCTGGCATGGACGACCAGAGTCCATTTGCGCTGGCCATGATCGAGGACAAAGCACATTTTGCCCACCTCTACCTCAAGCATGGTGCGACTGCCGACTCGATTCTGGGGAATGGTAATACGCCCTTCATCCAGGCGATGAACAGCATCACACCAGTGCAGGTAGTTGGCCTTATGCTGTTATACGACACCGATCCAAATCACAAGAATGACCATGGAGAGACTGCACTATTCAAGGCGATATCAGCAGGACGACTGGACCTTGTCAGTATCTTGCTTGATCATGACGCCAATCCAAATCTCCCGGGACCAAAGCATATGCTTTGGCCTTCTGTGCACCACCCAGCCATTCTCGACCTCATTCTTAAACGGGGAGCAGATCTCAGACGAGCACCTGGTGTGCTTGAGCTGGCGACCTCTACCAACTCGCAGGAAGTTGTTGGTATCTTGCTTAAGCACGGCGCAGATCCCAATGCCAAGAAGGACGGCATATTCACGCCGCTGTGCACAGCCATCCGAGACAATCACGAAGCGCTAGTCGACACTCTGCTCAAAGCCGGTGCAGATCCAAATGAAATGGCCTCGGAGTATCCAGCGTTCAAGTGTGTCACGCACCACCGCGCGCATCTACTTGGCAAAGTCCTTGATGCTGGAGCCGATGCAAATAGTCCGAAGGGGATCGTCGAGATGGCAGTCGCACGGAAAAACACAGATGCACTTTTGATCCTGTTGGAAAGAGGTATCGACGCCAATGCACGCAATCCCGCAGGTCACACGGCGCTTACCACGGCGATCCGAGAATGCGATCTGCAAGCCATCGATATTCTGCTTTCATATGGTGCAGACCCAGGGATACGTGGCCAAGAATGGCCCGTTACACTTGCTGTGCACTACCCAGAAAGTCTGGAGAAGCTTCTTCCTCACATTGCGGTCAATAGGATACCGAAAGGAGCGCTCGAGATTGCCGTACAAGCTGATAAGCTGGAAAGTGTCAAGATGCTGTTAGCCAAGGGTGTGGATGTAGAGGAACGGAACGGAGGTGTGTTCAGCTCCCTCACAACCTCAATCCGAGAGGACCGGAAAGAAATCTTCCGCTTCCTGCTCGATGAAGCTGGCGCAGACCCAAACCTACCCGGTGAACACTTACCGCTCATCAAAGCCATCCGCCGACACCGCGAAAACGACTTGAGCTACGTCAAACATCTCATCGCCCGTGGCGCTGACATCAACCTTGTCTACCGAGGCTGGAACGCCGTGCTCCAAGCTCTCGATAAAGGCGACACGCAAGTTTTGGACGTGCTAGCAGAAATGGGCACACCGGACCTCAATGCCAGGGACGAGGATGGACATACAGTGCTGGAGATCCTGCAAGAGCGTGGCATGAAAGAGGAGGAGAAGATATTGACTGCCAAGGGTGCGGTTGGAAGTCCCACGCCGAAAATGAGGGAGGCCTTTGGACATTTGCGTGGGATTATTGAAAACTGAGATGGAACGATTTCTAAGTTGGATTGGGTTGATCGCGGTTCTTCTATTGAGTTTGGAGTTGAGAAATACCCCAGTCTGCGTCCGTAGGAGAGAATGGTATATGTGTTGCATGAGTCCAGGATGTCGATGCGCGTCAAGTCTGTCCCGTAGCTCGTCTTGTATGTCTAGCCACCGTATCTACCATTGTTCGCGGAGAAGTCTGAGAATATTGATCCAAGAAATTTGAACAAGGGGGCGATGGGGAGTCCTCGACGAGCATAACTTGCGAATGGAGAAAGTGGCAAGTCTGGCGTGATGTCCGCATGCGGAAGGTACAGCGGCGGCAATGCAGCGCGAATGAATGTCAAGTTCACGACATCGTGGCTTCATCCTCACCAAGCGTCTCACCAGCGTTCATCTACACGCTCCTACGCTCGTGCGGGCTAGATTTGGTATGGACCAAAGATGATTGCTGAGTCACTGACACTGACACTCGCCGCCGCTATCGCAAGGGCGGGTGGGAGTGCACCTTCTCCCAACACTCGCTATCGTTGCTTCATAACACACAGACTAGGTAGGAGTCACACTAACAAATCTCCCCTCCCGTACATCTTCGAACTCGTTTCTTTGTCCTCTTATTCATCCTGCTTATAACCGTGGCCCTGCCGAAACGATCTCATCTCCTATCCCTGCGCTACCTCTGGCACCGCCTTACACACTATCGCCGTGTCAAACGTGCTGCAAGCAAAGATCTTCTCACATCCCAGTCACCCACTAACACCATGGCACCAACGTTGCACCTCGTCCGCCATGCTCAGGGCTATCATAACCTCAGTGTTGCGAATCATGCCATCCACGACCCATCTTTGACACCTTTCGGCGAACAACAATGCCGAGATCTCGCTACCAAGTTCCCTTACCATGATGGTGTGGAGGCGGTCGTGGCGTCGCCGATAAGAAGGACGATATACACTGCTCTCCTTGGCTTTGGTGGGGATCTTGAGAAGAAGGGGCTGAAAGTCATTGGACTACCGGAGTTGCAGGAGACGTCTGATCTACCGTGTGATACTGGAAGTACACCTCAGGAGCTGGCGAAGGAGTTTGAGGGCAAGCCAATTGATCTGGGCCTTGTAAAGGAGGGCTGGACGAGCAAGAAGGGCAAGTGGGCTCCCACTGGCAAGGCTATCGAGGCTAGAGCCAAGGAGGCGAGGATCTGGTTGATGAGTCGCCCTGAAAAGGAGATTGTTGTTGTTACTCACGGTATGACCCGAACGTCCTCACATGTGCTGACATTGTCATGCTGATATTCGTGACCAGGCGGCTTCCTCCACTACTTCACCGAAGACTGGGCGGACTGCAATCGCTTTAACGGCACTGGGTGGGCGAATACGGAGTACCGCTCTTACAACTTCAGCTCGCATGAGCCGGCTGAAGCACATCTGGTCGAGATTGAAGAGTCGAAAAAGCGGAGATCGATGGGTGCAAAGCCGCTGGACCGAGAGGAGAAGGCTCAAGTCCAGCCTCAGGCTACTGTTCCTGTTGCTGAGAAGGCTACGCAGGAGCCTGCTGTTGATGTGAGGGCCAATATCTGATAGTGGGACTGGAAGCACTGGAGACCGGCTAGATCTCGATTGCCACGAAGGCGGCGACGAGATTGTGCGCAAGCCTTAGGCGTCTGCACACGTTACATCATTACAGAGACTGATAGATGATAGATCTGACCTAATACATCCTACATAGCGATCCTTAGCTTCCTACAGCTCAACAGCCCTCAGTCCCTCGACAGCAAGCCGTTGCGAGATCAGCATGATCTGGTCTACGATCTTACTCATATGCAAGAGCTAAAGTTGCTCATTTCAATGACCCCTGTCCATCCGACGATTCTTGTCAAAAGCCTTTCCCTGCTGCCATCTCGGCGTCTGGTTCAGAATTTGCGCAGCAATGAGTTTATCAATCGCAGCACAAACCTCATACGCCTTATTCTTGAATCCAGTATTTCCTCCAAATTGCTCAGGAGAAAATACCTTCTTCGCGGCTTTGAGATTCTTGGCACTAAGACCTGCGAGTCCCGCAGCCAGATTGTGCGGACAAGCTGTCAAAGCACGACTGGACGCGTTACGAGCACAGGAGGCGTTGCCGCAGGGTTCTGCTTCAGGCTCGGGAAACTCATCTAGGTTCTCCAGATCTTCGAACGCCGCTTCGGCGGTGGCGATATACTTTTCCGCCGCGGATTGGGGAAGCACTGGCGCATCTTCGGCCGGCAGCGCAGGCTCGAACACATCATGCTTGTTCACACGTCTGGACCTGGCAGCCAGAGCCTGGTTGAGAACTTGCTTGGCATCGCCTTCAGCATCTTGAGCTTTCACGAGCGCGGCTTCGTTCTCCTTGACAGAGTGCTGAGCGAATTTCATCTCGGCGCTGGCTTTGTCTGCCAGGAGTTGGGCGTTCTCGACTTCGTTCTTCAGGTCTGCGAGGGCGGCGCGGTAGGTGGATTGCGCTGCATAGAGGGTTGCGTTGGCGGAGGCGAGGCGGAAAGTGCAGGCTTTCATGGTCGTGTTGGCGCGAGTGTACGCGACACGAGCGGCGTCGATGTTGGTGGCCATGTTGACGGTGGTGGTGAGCGCGCTACTACTTTACGGAGCTGGACGGGGATGAACTGATGCACGTGCGAAGGAATAAGGAGGCCGGATGATGGAGATACGAATACTCGAACATCTCTTTCGCCGTGGCGGTAAATACATTCATTGTGCTGGCTTTGTCGATGTACGGATATCGTAATCGCTGCTGTCGAAGGGAATATGCAACAAAGCGGCCGGACTTGCTATCGACTTCGCAGGTTACGGCATCGTAGCCATTCCTTTGTCTCGCAGAGGGGTCGAGAAGGTTGAAACGAAGACGATGCTGTCCGTAAGTATAAGATGCAAGTCGTGCCATCCTCTTTGGGAAGGTATTGTGGTACCGGCTTTCAACCATTCATGACTGGGTGTCAAGCGTTGCGATATACATCTACACAAGATCCTCGCCTTGACTCTCTGCACGTAGCACGTACAGCCGATGTAGATTCAGAATCATGTTGTTCGTGGTGAAGTTGTGGACTGATCGATCAACACCGACTCGGCGAGCATGACGCCACCCACGTCATCTCTTCTTATCACAAACGTGATCATGAGCTGACCAGGGCAGTCATCATATTTCCTTGCAAGATGGAGACGAGAGTTCGTTCCCCGAAGAAGTATAGCATGCTGCAAACATCCATCGTCGACGACCAATGTCGCATGGTTGTATTCACGACATCCACACAAGCATAAAGCAGTTCGGCACGATGGGTATCCCATACTCTAAACAAATCAACGCAGCCTTTGATGAGGTCACGCCACTGGTAACAGCAGGCTTCGAGGTCCTGCAAACGCTGAAGAACATCGCCCTCACAGTCGCGGTCATCCAAGTTCTGACCGTGGTGATTTTGACCGCAGTTTTGATCGTTCTGGTGGCACTCCTGATCACTATCAATCCGGATCTAGCTACAGAGCGGAAGCTGGTTGTGACACCGGTGGTGAGATGGTTTGTCCATGTATGGCTGGAAATGCAGAGTCATTGGCGGACGGTCTTGATCGGAGGAATGATCATCTTGTTGGGAGTGGCGTTGGGTGCTGTGGGAGGAGTGCTTATGACTCAGAAGGATTTTCAGAAGTTGGCGGAAGAGGAGCAGCAGCCGTCGAAGGAGAAGTCTGCGGAAACCGTGGACGCTGATGAAGGATAAGACCGACACAATCCTTACTGTCTAGATCCACTCCCAAGGCAGACAATTCGACTATCAGATCCGACACCGCCTTCGCTTAGGTCGTACAGGAAGATCCCTAGAACAGCAGCCGTCGCTAATACGTTACTGGTGACTTATCAGGACTATCTGTGTGATCAAAGCTCCGGGAGCTTTAGCGGACAGGAGCATTTCAACGGGAACCCCTCTACGAGCTCTTTCGTGGGCACATCCTTCATCCTTGTGTCTAATTCTACGATACCCAACTACCTGCCCGGCCTAGTCGGGAGTATGGTGGATTGTATGGGCTTACATCCTGGTGAAAGCTTGTTCGTCAGATTCGTCCAAGTCCCCCCCCCAGCACTTTAAACACGTGAGACATCCGCGGGATGGCTGTAACTTTTATCTTCACACCCTTGCTGAGGGCTTCGAAGCATTACTAGCTATGGGAATGGGTAATGAGACTGGAAGCCGATTCTGACTTTGTCTGATTGCGATCGAAGTACGTTCAAAGCAATATATACAGCATGCATCTGATTGAAATAGAAAGCAAAGTTTCCCCAAAGCTCGCTCGTCGTTGATTCTCGTAGCTGGTCAATAAAGGACATCTCTTAGACGGTAGGATATGAGATCGAGCCAGATCTGATAGCATCCTTCGCAGCCTCCTTCGCAGCCTCAGCGACAAGCTCGTTGGTGCTGTCCGAAGTATCAAGAGGATCGACAATGGCGCTGGCGATTTTGCGCGCTGGGACTTTCTTAGCAGAAGAAGTATGAAGAGTTGTAGGCGAAGCAGATACCACAGAGGATCTGACCAGCGAAGCACATGCAGGCAATCTCGGTACGGCGGAGCTCGACGCCTCTGAAGCAGTCGATATATCGTGTGCCGATGGAACTGAAAGCGAGGGTCAGCACACTGTTCATGTTCCACTCAAGGACTCACTCTATTGCTCAACTTACAGTTGCTTTTCCAAATTATCGGTGTAGATGATCGTAGCCAAAGTGTTCTTAACATCAATGTTGATAGCCTTCTTCGATTTGAGACGGTTTAGGGAGGCCTCAGCTTCTTCCATGCGGCCAACGCGGACCAGATACCACGGCGACTCTGGAGAGAAACTGATGATTGGAATAAGAACCAGGGGCCAGAACCACTGCAGAGCAAACGGGATCTTGTAGCCCCAGGCATCAGTGCGAGTAGAGAGTCCTTTCAAAACACCAGCAGAGATTAATTGTCCGAGGATGAACGACATGTTGGTCTGCAATATTCTTAGCTGGCTGCGCATACAGCGATCTCAGAGGGAAGTAGCTTACGAAAGACGTCATGTAAGTACGGAGGCAAGTCGGTAACACTTCGGAGGCGTAGGCAGGAGCGGTGCTCGCAAGAACACCCCATGGTAAACCGCATAAGATCTCTCCTACGACCAGGACAGGCAGGCTCGGTGCGAAGAACACAACAAATATGGAAACCATGAGCCAGGTGAGCGCGCCGAGGACGACCTTCTTGGATCCATACCTCGACACAAGAAGACCGGCGATCAAACATCCAACGATCGAGCCAGTGCCACCACCTTGAGAGAGACCTGCCTGCCAGGCGGCTGTCATCTGGTAGCCTGTGGGAGTCTCTGGTGTCTTGCCAACCCAATGACCATAGCGGATCAGGAATGATGGGTAGGCGAAAAAGTTGGAGAGCAGATTGGTGTCGTAGCCTTCCATGATCACACAAAGCTGGTAGAACATGGCCCAGATGACAGCGGGTTTGTAGAGACGGATTGCTTCCCAGACACCGAGTTCGTGTTCCCCGGCGGTGACATCGGCGATGGTCTGCTGGAGCGCCTGCCCGCCTTTGACGGCACCGCTTGCTGTCGGAGAAAGGTAGTTGGTCTCGATGTGGTTGACTGAGAGGTCATGGTTCTTCTCGTCGATGATGAAAGTGGCCGTTGCTCAAGGAGCTTTCACAAACCAGAGTGGTGAATGTGAGGATTCGTCGTCGTCCTTGTGACTGTACGTGTGTTGTGATACTGAGTGAGTTGACTTGAAGGGATATCGAGAGATCTGTATATAGGCCTTTCGTCTTCTTAGCCCTCGATGCAGTCGTCCACTTACACCGCCGCCAGGGCACGTTCTCCGCATGGCATGCAGTCGTATTCAAGAGGTGTCACACGATCGTTCCCGTCGTTCGGCTAGCCTCGATGAGGTGTAACTTTTGTTTCCGCCCAAGGTCAAATGCGCCAAACGGTGATTAGCTCGAACAAGTACCTTGACGAACTCAGCAGGTTCTGGCTCCGAGGCGTTGTGATCAGCAAGGTTGCTCCCGACATACCGGTATCTGGGGTTGGCGCGATGCGGAATACACGTGCGAAAGTCGGTCCAGGTCTGCTCCACTTTCCGATCTTATCGATCCGTTGTCTCGTGCGGCGGAGGCGGTGGTATACATGTACATGTACATGTACAGGCCGTGGAGAACCTCTCAACATTGGCGGAGGTTTGGCCGACGAGGAGCCGTAGAACTAATGCTCGCCCACGCGGAGTCTAAGTTGAGGTGAGGACGGTATGATCCACCCCAATAGCAAGCCCCTAGACTACACGGCGGGATTGATATATGCTCACAGCTGTGAACTGATCTTTGGCGAAACAGCTTCCGCGAGCGCGACGGGTCATCGACCACAAGGTATGCGGGGGCCCTCGCAATACCCTCACCATGGTTCACTAAGTTGGCAGAGACGGCGAACCAAACCTGCCACTATCATACTCGGAAGTATCTTCAATATCATATGTTCCATTTGATGCGCAGAATGATTTGGCCATCATCCATGTACCGTAGACTGCAACGATCTACGAACTGAATCATGCTCGGAGTCGAATAAGCATCTTTGTACCTCCCTTTGGTGTAATGTCTATAGGTCATCTGCAGGATTCAGCTCCAGGCCCCAGGCATCGAGCGTGCTCGGCCCATCGACCGCAAAATGAGTTACGATCGGCCGTCTGTGTATCACATGAAGCGCAATACTGTCTCAAATCGTCTAGGCCCCCCAGTGAACGTACGTGGTGACTAGCATTGGTGAGCTTGTTTGCCCTGGATGACGATCAACTCATCACAAGACTCTGGGAACAAGATAGCATTGCATGCCAAAGAGAAGTCCCCAAATCTATGCCAACAACCTATAGTTCCAGCTTTTGCAAGCTCTTTCTAGCCTTACCTTGCTCAGTCATGCTGCGCAGCCTGAACACCTTTGCAGCATGTCTCTCTACGCGCATATTGATCCGTCCTCTAGCAGTGACTTTGCCAATCTCGACGCCGAAAACGCGCTCATCACCTGCTGCCAGGCCTTCGATATATGGTATTTCTGTCGGGTTGTACCAGTCCAGCTTCTTGAACACCTTGCGTCTACCCGCCTCCAAGCTCGCTTCAAGTATTGCATTCGCGTCTTTTCGGTTCATGCGACTGTGACCCTCCGCCCACAGGTCGTGAATGGCCCGTGTCTGTTGCGCCTGGGGTGCGCTTCCGTGGGGACCGTCCATGACGAAGACTTCGTCAAGAGTGGTCGACATATCGACGGCCGTATCGGCAGTGTTGAAGAAGATGACGACTTGGTCACCGTTCCCGAGTGGCCCGCTCCAGATTTGACATTCCCCAACGCCGAACTCGTCTTGAGGTACAGAAGTGTTGCGATGATGCGCATCACGGCTTTGCCTCTTGGATCTTGGCTGATTGCGATAATGACGGGATTGGTGATGATCGAGAGCGTCGCAGCATTCATCTCGCGGAGGTCGTTGCCGAGCAGAAGCGGCGATTTCAGTGCAGCCCACATGGAAAAGTGTGCTTTGTACTGTTTAAGCGTCAGTCAGCATAGCAAGATGTTGTTGCACTATCGAGAACTCACTTCTTCATCAGTCATGCCACCGAGACCAACCTCAAGCATATCTAGGTCACTCCAGCCTCCGGGCATGCTTCGATCTGTGTATGGCGCCACCTTATTGATGATGTTGAGCACCGAGCAGTGAGTACCAGGCGCTACATGGTGCGGATCTGTCGGCTCGTTGCATCCGCAGAGGTCGTCAGGCCGAGCAAAAGAGTCGTAAATATTACCTGATATGCGCCATGAGTTGGCTATGGATGGTCCCCACTGTAAGATGTCAGTAGACCTCTTGGAGGTCTCGCATGAGCTGCCACTTACAGTGTGTACATAATCTTCGCCCCAACTGCAGAGGCTGTAGAGGATTGATCGTCCAGTAGCTTTGAGAGCCTTCGCCATATCGTTGAAGCGATTGAAAGTCACCAAAGGAGTACCAAATCTACCCATGTGATAACAATTATCGTATTTGAGGTAATCTATGCTGAATTTGGCGAAGCTCTCGGCGTCTTGTGTCTCATAGTCAAGCGATCCAGCTATACATCGTCAATTAGAGCTACAACCACTCAGTAGACGCATTAGACTTACGATATCTGGCACAAGTCATCTCTCCAGCGCTGGAGTACATCCCGAACAACAAATTCTGGGCATGCAAGCTCTTCGATACATGCTCCATGCCTCTTGGGAATTTGATCTCGTCGACGACCTGATTGCCGTCGGCACCACGTCCAACGGACCAGCAATCATCGAGTACGACATAGGTGTAGCCAACGTCTCGTAGCCCGGAGTCGATCAAAATCTGCGAGGTCTCGAGGAGAAGACTTTCGGACACGTCGCAAGCAAACGTGTTCCAGTTGTTCTTCAGAAACATCAGTGACGGCCTTACATCATGGCTCAGAAGAAAGCCTCACACTTACCCATACCATCTGTGGCGTTCTCGCAAGGCCATTCTCGACCGCAACGGCTCCTACAGCGAACGCTGCGAGCAACGAAGGCTTTTGCCGCATCATGTATCCACGTCACCGTATATTCAGAGACTGCGAGGGAATCAAGCTGGACGACACTGTCGCGGGTTTTGTTTCTCGTCCAAGCCGATCGTCGGTCGCATATAGCTATCGTGCACGAGGCTGTTCTGTGGACGCAGAGGTGGAAAACTGCGGGAAACTGCGGAAAACCGCGGGAAATCATCATACTGCTGTTGGTGGGAAATTGGCGGTATTGAGCTGCCTCAGATATCATGCAGGTCGAGACAGTGGAATATGAGCAGGGTGAACAGCCAATCTGCGCAATACTGCTCGAAATCAGGGCATTCGCAATATGGTCCAGGCAAGCATAATCGATCATTCCTCTCCGCTCTTACTGCTGCAAGACTTATGGTCGCCGACGGTTGAAGCTGTCGTCCTCAATGACATCTCCTGTGTGCTCGCCCAGGCGTTCACAGTCTATAGCGACGGGGTATGACTGTCACTAACAATGTGGTCACTCACATCCTCAACTTCCCCAATCTGCTGCACAGAATTACAGTGCGGTCGATACACAACAGATTCTGCAATCCATGCTGTTCACTGCTCTCGTAGCCGGACCCAACTACATCTTCCAGGTGTACCTCGGGAAGAAGATCCCCACAAGAGTGCCTTATCAATCACACGACAACCCTCCGAAGGTCCGAGATAGTAGTAGTGAAGATGAGAGCCGCGGACGGCTAAGTATTCAGAATACGGTGGTGAAGTTCTTGCTTGACCAGAGCTTGGGTGCGACAACGAACACAATGCTTTTCATATGTTTGTTCGGCATGATCAAAGGTCACGACCTCGCATATATTCAGCAAGACCTCGCAAAGATGGGAGGACAATACCTCAAAATGGTGATCTTCGCTAACGAAATGTAGCATTTCTGGCCACTTCTGTCTGCGGGATACAGATTTTGGCCTTTAGTCTGCTTGTTGAATCCAGTCGTGATACCTATGGAGTACAGGGGTCTAGTCGGAAACGCTGCTGGGCTCGGCTGGGGCATATTTCTGAACTTCTGGTGTTGAAGATGAAGGATGGAGATGAGAACAAGACGAGAAGGGATTAGTCACCCTTGCTTGGCGAAACATCAGATAAGATGGTTCTATCGTGCATAGAGCCGTCCCAGAAGTGGATTGATCTTACCATCAACAAACAATGAGGCCATCTCCTAGCACAATGCGGTCTTCTACAAGACTTGCTGCTGATTTCGGCCGGCTGTACAGATGCAACAGTCATGTGCTTGACCGGACATTAGACGAGCTCTACGTGGTCACCCCTCACGCCGTCTCTCGGTCTGGCCGGCAATGGTTACGGAGAACTCGCCGTGTGGTAAACCCAAATTGCCAACAAATGTTTGTATGAAGTGTCTTCGCCGCGGCAAGTGGTCCACCATCGCCTACTCGTCCATAACGCCGGAGCTTGTATAGTTCTCCACCTGCCCTCTTATCATTGCGGAAAACTACTGCCAATTTCCCATTCTGCAATCAACAGCAAAGGTCCTCCGCTGGCAGACAGTTTGCCGCCAGTTTGGAGCGGGCGGACTTGATCACGGCAAGATGAGACCGCCAACAGCGTGTGACTTCTGTCGGTCGGTGGACCAGGGAGATCTGTGCAAATAGCGCAATATCATTGCTGACGAACTATGACAGGTCACGTCGACGTCGATGCCAACGTATCCCTCTGGACAGCGTAACCTGCACGTTATGTCTCAAGCACAATGTCTCTTGCGTTGCGTCGTCGACGCCGACTTCATCTTCGTCAAATGGCCATGTCCGTTCCAGGTCCAATGGCAAGAACGTTTCCGTGCGTCCTTCGTACTCAACACATCCCGCCGAGAACCTCAGTACATCGACTAGCTGGACCGGCATGTCGATCGACGGGCAACAGTCATCACAGCAGGGAAAGCTCCAGCGGCGGTTGACACACGACAGTCCTGCTTCACTGGACAATGGAGGAGGCATTGATTTACCACCAGTAGCTGTGTGCTCACATCTCGTGACCATATATTTCGATTATGTTCACGATCAATTGCACACGCTCTTCCAGAAGCCCGCCTTCATGGCCGATATGAGCATGAACCAAATATCACCTGCGATCATGTTCGGAGTAGTAGCACTATCTGCCAGGTAAGAACGGACAACTCGTTGGTAAACGAAACGATCTGACGTTCGACACTGCAGATTTTCCTCACACGAATACTTCACCGGCCAAAGTCCTCGCACAAGAGCCGTAGCCTACGCACGACAAGCTGCTGCGCTCTTCGACCCAAGTGTCGTGTCCCTGACGTCCATACAGACGGCAGTACTGCTGGGTGCGTGTCGAATCGTTGAAGGTGATGCTTACGGCGAGTCGATCTACTACGGAATAGGATGTCGTATGGCTCAGCTACTCGATCTGCCACATCGAAATTGTTCAACCCGTCTCGAGCGCGAGATCAATATCAGAGGTAAGATGGAAGACTCGAGCATTATTGCCCTTTGGCTAACGGGAGTCAGTATGGTATACTCTATGCATGATAGACGAGTGGTCATCCACCGGCGTCGGCGTACCAAAGCAGATAACTTCGCCTCCAACAGACGTTGCGCTGCCATGCGAAGAGATGGCTTTCCTACAATTGCGATCCCACGACTTCTCCGCCTCTGCAAGTCCTTGGGATGAAGGTATGTCGACAATATCGTCCACATCATCGCTCTCGTCATCGTCTTCGCTGTTGGCGCAGATGATCCTTCTCAACCACATCCTATCAGATGTTAACAAACTCAACAAGCGCTCAGTCGATGATCGCATGCTTTTCCCAGACGATAATGCCGTCCACGCTTTATCAGAACGACTCGATGCGTGGGAAGCCGAATTACCACCCTTCATGCGAGATGACAGGTCCAATCTAGCTCACTACGCCGGACAAGGACTTGGCAGGATCTTCGTCGCGGTCTATCTGGGCTACTATCACTTCGGCCAGCTGCTATTCTATCAGTACCTGCATGGCGCGAGCGATGAAATGGAGGGCTTTACAAGCGACTTTCCTCGCCGCTGCAAGTACCATGCTGCGAAGCTGTGTAACATGGTCTACGCAGCCCTTGATACGCCCGGCTGCGACGTTTTATACAACGTAAGCTTTACCTTCTATTTCGCATCAAAAGGAATGCAATCTCATCGAAGCTAACTTAAATAAGATGGTCGGCCACGTTCTAGTAGTAGCCTCCACCGTCCAAATCCACACCGTCCTCTTCAGCACCGACGACGATGAGATCGCAGCCGCCCGCCAGCGCCTTGAGCGAAATTACACCATCCTCCTTCGCCTTCGCGACCTTTGGCCTTCTCTGGACTTCTGCATGATGCGGCTACAAGCCTTTCACAAAGCCTGCCGGTCTTCGATGGACACATCTTTCCGCCTCGACAAGTGGATGCTGACCTTCTTGTCGGAGTTTGCGAAGCCGGTGGATGATAAGCCCACGGAGGCGGACTGGGCTATTGGCGATATTGCTATCACGCCCAGGTCAGACTTTGGCTTCAACCCGACGTATTTCGAAGAGCTTATGGGGCCTTGAATTGGTCTAGACCAGGCTCGTGCCAGCTTCATAATCAGCAATTGACGCAAAGTCAGACTCGTCACTGAGTTAATACCCTGGCGACGGTAAGAGGCCTACGATCAGTATCGTCGTAGAGTCAGATTTGATGCCTCAAAGACGTCGAGAAGGTCGCCCGAGACAGCTCGCCAGAAGCGTGGTGGGTGCCATAGTTGCAGGATCAGTATACTGACCTGGCCGGTCCACAAGCTCGAAGACTGGTAGTGCCCCCACCCTCCCCGTGGCCAGAGCAACTGAAATGCTTACAGAGGGCACCATACCAGCAGATCGCGGTAGATCTTATCAATGATAGGTGTGCCGAGCTGTAATGCTTGGCCAAGATCAAAGAAGAGAGATGAGATGTAGAGTCTTCGAAATACTAGAATTACTACAAAAGGGGTATCTAGGCGAGAAACAGACGCCATGCTATGCCATGCTATTCTATGCTCTCCAATCGTCGCTACCAAGGTCATCAGGTCTACTAAGGCGTCGAGCTGCAGAACATCGCAATCACATTTACTTGTCATAAGCCTCAGCCCTCGAATCAGCCGTGGCGGGACTGGCATCCATTACCTCACCTCCCTGCTTTCCAGCAAACACCTGCCTCCCCAACGGACTCCTAGCCTTCGACTCCGTCTGCGCACGAAGCAACGCCTGACGGCTCCTAGCCGCTGCGCCGCTCGTGCTGGGTGGAGTTTGTATAGCGCCAGAATGCGAACCGGGTTGCGTATGGGTACCAGCGTACTTGGCTTGGACGGCGTTACGGTGGCGCTCACTCGTCGCTGAACCTGGTGTCGAGGAGCGGGAGGGTGTTTGATGCAGGGTGAGTGGACGGGGTGATGGTGAGGAGGGTGTTGGGTCGCGGGAGTAGGGGTGGTGGTCGAGTGGGTAGGGCTGATGGATCTCCTCTTCGTACCCATACTGATCATCATAGGGGAACTGCTGCGGGAACGCCTCAGGATCGAATTCAGGTCGCGGCGAGGCTGCGCCACGAGCATGCTGGATATACTCCTCTCCTCTGCGCTTGATAGGCGACTCGTCATAAGGATCGAATCCCACTCGTCGCAGAGCATCATGGCGCACACGCTGACGACGATGCTTATCGAAGCCTGCGCCCGCCGTCGCACTGTCTTCGAGGAAGAAGTTGAGTATTTCGTCTTCGATTGCTAGGTGGGATTCCTGGCGGAATTGTTGGAGGGCAGTCAGCTTCATCAACATCTCTAGTAGGGACAAGCTGGTTCTAACAGCCGGGTACTGGCCATGGAAAGGCGAAGGCTGCAGCTCTGTGGACTGGGAGGGGACGAGTTGGCCGTTCGTGGTGCGGTTTCTGGAGGTCGAGGAGCGCAGGTTCATGTTCGAGAGGGCGTTGGTGAGATCTGGACCGAGAGATGATTGTCTGCTTGGGGTTGGTCGCCCGAGTGGATCGGACGCGCCGTCTTCTGTATCTGAGTCGTCATCCTCAGCATACACCTCTAGAGCAATCCACTCTGGATCCAAATCCGCGGGTATGCGCCATTCGGGCGAGGAGATGAATGAACCCTTCTCACGTTGAGGCGTGCCAGGTGCAGATTCCCGCCCGAATTGTGCATTGACCTCACACTGCACATCGTCTTCGCGCCCTCCACCATTGACAGATGGCGTGCCGAGGTAGTCGTAGCCCACTTGCGATCGATACAGCATCCTCCTAGGTGGCTCGGCATGCACGTCGCGCTTCAACAAGAGGACCGGGTTATGGACATCGCTATCACCTCCAATGTTAAGGATCTTGCCAGTGTCTGCGTAGAAGATCTTAGATACTTCATGCACAGGCACAACATCACGGATGCCGGCGTTAGACACATCATCGAAGGATCCGGGCTGCGGCTCGTTCTCCTCGAATGTGTGCACACGATCGTCATCCAGGTCCTCGACGATGACAAGCTGGTAGGCAAATTCTGCAGCCTTGGCATCACCCCGTAGCATGTCGCCCTGCAAATTTTTCGAAACTTCACCTAGTAGATCGTATAGCGAGTCAAGTGGCACGCGGACGAGCTTCACCCGAGCCTTGTGGATGACCTCCTTCCACGTCGTGTTACGCATGCCGTCCTCGTCGAGTGGTCGTAAGTGGCCTGCGAAGAGCATGTACATACTGCATGTGTAAACAGGCCCGACTTGCTGACGACTGCCAGGCTCCGTCGTGTACTGCGTATCGGCAGCAGTCAGAAACGTAGATGCTTGCAGGAGCCGACTTGGGCTGATGGTGCCGGACAGTTTGGTTGATAAGTTGACTCCAGATGTGGTGATTGCAAGGTTGATCAAAGGCACAGCATCCTCGATGCGTATCATGAGTGCCTTGATGGTGGAGATGATTGCCTTGAGTTCGTGTTCGGTCTCGAGGCGGGACTTGGCACGACTGCTCTTGCGACGCAGAAGCTCTTCATCATTTGCCGCATTGTTAAGTCGAGTGCCAAGACGTTGGATCTCGTATCGGATCTCTTTGGTCAGCGCCACGGCGGACTCGAGTGACGTGTTGCCACGAGCGGAGATCAGCTCAATCATATCTATAGCGGGCGATATGATGCGGATCTTGCTGTCCAGACGTTGCTGAAGTTGAAGCAGCTCATCTCGTTCTCTGCTTCGTGGTGCCTCTCTGAGCAATCTTCCACACTGCTTGATCGCGTATGTGGCTGTGATGGTGACACCTGACCGGATGGCATAGTTCATCGCTTGCTGAGTCACACGGCCGAGAAGGATGTCCATGGTGGGTGCTCTCTGTGTAATTCAAGATGTTGTGAGTCACCCAAAGGAGAGATGGTTTGGGAAGATGTCCGGTATGAGCATGTCGAGGAGAGGAGTCCAGGCCAGGTTATATGAGGTAGCGAGTGCTGCAGCCTGGTCAGATCAAATTCATGTCGCGTTGTGTGCTGCAGAATATATCAGAATTCACGACTGCTCGCAAACGCGAAACGGCAACGGTGTCACGTGCTTTCCCTGCGTCTCCAGAGTGCCCCACTTCGCTCATAGTGGGATTTTGACCGGCGAATCGTCAAAATGCAGCAGCCGAACAATCACAGACACAGCAACAAACCTGCATTCACTTCACCCACTTCACCCGAAGAAGGCAGTCACGATCAAACCAGTGGAGAAGCCTCGACGACCATCGACACCGGGTCTCATACCCAAATCTTGACCACCAATTGACTCAACATGGCGGACTCGTGGGAGCAAGAGGCAGATGACCTCGCCAAGCAGACCCAGCAGATGAACTTCCAGAACGGTGCTGGACGAGGCAACGCATTCACACCGGGTGCACAGAGCTTTCAACCAGGCGCCAACAACTTCCAGCCTGGCCAGCAATATCAGCAGTATGGCTATGGCCAACAGCAGTACGGTGGTGGTGGGTACCAGCAATATGGCGGACAGCAAGGATATGGGAACCAATACCAGCAGTACGGTTATGGTCAGCAAGGCGGCCAGTACCAGCAGTATGGGCAGCAGCAGCAGCAGCAGTACGGAGGACAGCAACAGGATTACTCGCAATACCAGCAGCAACAACCACAGCAACAAGCATATGTACCGCCTCAACAACGGCAGACGCCTATGATCGCCAAGCGAGGAGAGGCTCTCCCTTCTGCTGCATCTTCACAGTCAGCAGCCAAGCCAGCAGCACCCGCCAACGGCACAGGCGCGGCCGCTCCGGTCAAGACACTATCGCTCAGTGCATCTGACACTGGTGCAGCACAGCCAAAGGTGGAGAAGACAACAGGTGGTGGGAAAGTAATGTCACTCAACATCGCACCACCTGCTCCAGCGTCTGCCAAGGAGACTACCGACAAGGACGCCCCAGCTGCAGGCACGAAAGTATCTGCTGCCAAAGCACTAGAGAAGACGGGTGAGCCCAAGCCATCATCAAGTGGCAACACATCACCGACTACAGCCACACCGTCAGGACGATCCTCACCATCACGAGCTGAGCAAAAAGCCGAGGCACGGAAAGCCGACTTGGTAGCACAGGAGCAGGCGGCAGAAATTGACGATGAGGCCCTGGAGGAGATGTACGGCAAGGAGCATGTCAATGTCATCTTCTTGGGCCATGTTGATGCTGGTAAGTCAACATTAGGAGGTAGCATATTGTATGCCACTGGCATGGTGGACGAGCGGACGATGGAAAAGTACAAGAGAGATGCTAAGGAACTGGGACGAGAGTCGTGGTACTTATCATGGGCACTTGACCAGACGAAGGAGGAGCGAGCGAAGGGTAAGACGGTAGAAGTGGGCCGAGGTTTCTTCGAGACAGAGAGGCGACGATACTCCATTCTAGACGCGCCTGGCCACAAGACATTCGTTCCCAACATGGTCTCTGGAGCCTCGCAAGCCGACGTGGGTGTCCTGGTCATTTCTGCCCGTAAGGGTGAATACGAGACTGGCTTCGAGAAGGGCGGCCAAACCCGAGAGCATGCCGTGCTCGCCAAGACACAAGGTGTGAACAAACTCATCGTGGCGGTAAACAAAATGGACGACCCTACAGTCGAATGGTCCGAGGCACGATACAAAGAATGCCTGACTAAACTCACCACTTTCCTCAAAGGTCTCGGCTACAACCCAAAGACAGACTTGTACTTCATGCCCATAGCCGCCCAAGTGACGGCGGGGATCAAAACCCGCGTACCCAAGGAGCTCGCACCATGGAACGACTCGATGTCCCTCCTCGAATACCTAGACCAAATGCAGACCCTGGAACGCAAGATCAATGCTCCATTTATGATGCCCATAGCAGCCAAGTACCGCGACATGGGTACCATGATTGAAGGCAAGATCGAAGCGGGTGTCCTGAAGAAAGATCAGAAGTACCTCATGATGCCTTCTCGTGCGGAGATCCAGATATCAGCTTTGTATGGCGAGACGGAGGACGAGATCGACCGGGCGGTTTGTGGTGAGCAGGTGCGATTGCGGATTAAGGGTGCGGAAGAGGAGGATATCTATCCTGGATTCGTGCTTTGCTCGCCCAAGAGACCCGTTCACAATGTCTCCTCTTTCGAAGCCCAGATCCGACTTCTGGAACTCAAATCCATCCTCTCGGCGGGCTTCAATTGCGTCCTCCACGTCCACTCCGCTACAGAGGAAGTCACCTTTGCCGCCTTACTCCACAAACTCGAACCCAAGACCAACCGTAAATCTAAGAAGCCTCCTGGGTTCGCGAAGCAGGGTATGAATATCATCGCTCGCCTAGAAGTGCAAGGTGGAGCGGGGAGCGTGTGTGTGGAGAGGTTTGAGGATTATCCGCAGTTGGGACGATTTACCCTTAGGGATCAGGGTCAGACGATCGCGATTGGGAAGATTACGAAGTTGATTACTGATATGTCGAGTGTTGAGGGACAGAATGCTGCTGCTTAAGTGTGGCTGGGTGTTGGTGACGTGGTGTGGGTATGGGTGGGCGGGAGACGTGTGGGAGGCTGAGGTTGTGGGTAAAAACGTAGGTTCGCCCACGAGCAGAGTAGGATCCGCTTAAGGCTGGGAGAGTATGCGGTCTATGGTCCGCCGGGCCGAACGCTTGTAGTCGAGGACGAGTCAATTATCCTTGATTAGTACATCGGCAGATGCTATCACAATATTCGCGCCAGATTTTCAAAATTGCTGTGCTACGACTGTAGTGCTGGTGCCCATGTCTAGCCCTTGTTCAGTCGTAAGGAGACGTCGAGATCCTTCCTCTTCCAGCCTAGCGCCTCATTGGACAGGACATCTATGTTTTTCATGAAAGCATTCAATCCGAAGGCCTTACTCCCTTTTTCTGTCACTCTCCGCAACATATGTGAGGGTGCTATGATACTGGTATGCAGGGCTTGGACGACGAGGATGATCACGGCTCTCTTGTACGATGGCGATCGAAGGTGATGCTCTGGCAGAGACGACAGCCTGCATATACTGCAACGACCTCCAGCCAACTATTGATAGCTTCCCCGGCTGCGAAACTGATAATACAGGGCGTCGAGAGCCTGTTTCTATGCCGTACGAGCGTTGGAAACGGAAAACTGCCTCATCCTCTTGTCAATACTGTATCGTACTCATCAAAGCTCTGCACGAACTTGCACCGCAAGCATTGACGGAACCTAGCCATGCCTGCAAAGATTTGCGGCTTTCGATAAGTGATGAGGGTCGCATCAGTGTCGTTCTGCGTGAAGATGGATGGGGCCGACGAGAAGCTGATATTCGCCTTCTCAGAGGAATGCCACTGGTAGATGATACATGTCAGAGGGCCTCAGAAGGGACCCATCAGGACGGCTGGCCTTTTGGTCGAGGCGACGAGATACAGCCGTATGCGGGCACTGCGCAAACTTGGGTCACAGTCAATGGCTGGCTGGATGAGTGCCTGGCTGGGCATCAGAGGTGCGCGAGCAATTTGAGCTCTACCTGGTACCCTAAGCGCTTGCTTCACCTTTCTAATACAGATGCTGCGCAGTTGATATATACACATCAACATCGGCCAAGCTCCGCCTATGTTGCACTGAGTCACTGCTGGGGAGGCAAGATTGGACTGCTGAACCTTACGACTAGCGAGCCGGAGCTGCTCAAGGGTGTGCAATGGGCCCAGCTGCGCAATACCTTTCGAGATGCCATCACGGCTACTAGACAAATAGGTATGCAATACCTCTGGATTGACTCGCTATGTATCCAGCAAGACGATCGAGCGGACTGGGCGCAACACGCTGAATGTATGGATAAAGTCTTCCAGCATGCGCAGCTTACGATAGCAGCTACTTCCTCTCCTAACAGCTCGACCTGCTTCCTAGGACCAGACACCAAGCCTTCTAGGAAGGAATGGCATGCTGTGAAGATGAAAGCTAGAGTACCTGGATGGCCTGCTGAGATCAAAGCAAGTAGATACTCACCTTCATTGTCACCGAGCTGGCCAGCAGATGGCCCTCTGGAGTTACGAGCTTGGGCATGGCAGGAGAGATATCTCTCGAAGAGAATCATCAGCTTCGCAGATGATGAGATGAAATGGCATTGTAATTCGGGCGATGCCTGCGAGTGTAGCCCGGCCATCCATACGCCGAACGAAAACAATAGCTCTTGGACGATCATCCGAAAGGAGAGAACAGCTCTGCGGTGGCGTGAAGTGGTGAGCGACTACTCGCCTCGGCATCTAACGTTCCCTAGCGACAAGCTCCCTGCGATAGCTGGTGCGGCATCTCGCTTTGCAGAGACTCTGGGGTCAGAGTATTTAGCAGGGTTATGGAAGTCTGACTTCCCTCGTTGTCTGGCCTGGAGGGTTCGTGAGGGTAGCGATTGTCCCACAGAGCCACACGAGATGCGGTGTTCCATGCCGAATTACGCACCATCGTGGTCATGGGCCTCGATAGATGTCCAGATCGATTGGCACAATTCTTCCAAGTTTGATGCGAATGGTAAATTGATCACCGTTGACCCTGCAATACACGATTCTGCTCTATTTGTGGGACATGACTGTCAACCGTCCACAGCGAACAGGTTTGGAGACGTACGTCCTGGTAGCTGGCTAGAGCTTGAAGGTAAGATCATCGATGCGCAGCTCGAATATGATGTCCATGGTTGCGCTTGCGTTCGCCGATCGAACATGCCTCCGCAGCTCGTCATGATCGATTGTCGTCTTGTTGCTGCTGCATCCAGGGAAGAGGAGCAATCACCAGTCCCCACAACTCGGGATGCCGGGGACGAGACAATGCGTCGCTCGTCGACATGTAGATCTTCCGCTGCTTCGCTCAGACGAATACGGAGAGCTCTCTACCACGAATACGAACCATTGATCGATACTGCAAGACGATGTGCGCACGTCCTGTGCCTGTTGCTTTATACTGAGCTCTGGGACGGCAAGAAATATCCGTACATACTCGTACTGAGTGAGACGACCGGAGGCTGTCATCAACGGGTCGGCATTGGGATCGGACACGATGAGTCTGAGCAACAGAATACTGGATTCGATGGACGATTAGGCTCACTATATCGAGCTAGGAAGGATAAATTTGACAGATGGAGGGGCTGGGAGACGCTCTCCGAGTGGCATGATTGGGAGAAGTGGTTTGCTGTTGCTGAGACTAGGACGGTGCGTATTGTATAATCTAGGGATTTCGATTTCTTTGATGGCTTATCTACCGGCATATCGACGACCGGCCCGGCAGTAGCATGAAGCGAGGAAAGTTCAATGGAGATTGTGATTCGGGTCCTTGCGATGTGCAATAGCACGAAGTGATTAGCTATAGCACCACCAGCAGAATCTCACATGATGATGCACACGCTGAGCTATGTGCCATGGAGCCTGTTGATTGTTGTCACTTCGAATGGGACCGCTTTGACTATCACACCTGAGACTACTCCAGACCGCATCATCAACAAAAGGCAGCCCAAACCGAGGCAAACAGATGGCGTCTTTTCCGAGAATCGATTCTGTACTTGGCTTGATGGGTCATGCTTCGAACGACGAAGAACCGTCGTTCGCAGTCCTTGACATACTTAGCCACGAGATAAGCAAGGCAGTAAAGGCACATAAACGTGCTATAGTGGCAGGCGAGCTGCACACTAGGCATCTCAAAAGTATTGCAGATGCAGCGACGCAGCTAGCCAATACTACCAGAGATCCGGAAGAGCAGTGGAATGAGTATGCTGTTATGGTGAGCATCGCTACCTCAAGTCTGCTGGTTCTTACCATGTGAGGTACTGATATGATGGTACAGATGGCCCAAGTGGCAGCCCTTCGATGCTACATGGAATGGGGATTTTTCGACATGCTCCCCTCTCGTGGTAGTGTTCGCTACGAGCGCATTGCGAAGGATCTCGACGCCGATATGGCAGTCATATCCGCAGATGTCTTCACGCCTGGTCCGACGAGAAATGTGCGCAAATCCTGTGTCACCTTCGCAACGCTTTGCGTCCTGGCGGCCGGATCTTGATCTGCGAGCAGATCTTGACGAATTCGCCTTCGCAGCTGACTGCGTAGCTGGATCTGTGTATGATGAATCTTGGTGGCAAAGAGCGGACACCACAGCAGTTCCGTACATTCGCCGCCGTTGCAGATTTGTTTGTTATGGCCATACATCAGCCGAAGGGCTCGGATATCGGTGTGGTCGAGTGTGTCAAGCGTAGCGGGTATCGTTGACCGAGATCTGACAATCAGTCTCAAAGCCTATCCTTTTGCATGTAAATACTTCAGCTGTTAAGCTATTGTATGCAACACGATTTCATGGTTTTCTTCTTTCGACGACATGCTCTTGAGCACCAACGGAGCGAAAGCATGATCATGAGACTCCGTTTAGTCATCATGATGCATGCTTGTGAGCTGACAGGGCTTACTCTGGATTGGTAATCGTGCTGCAAGCTTGCGAGGTATTATATTGTTCTAGCGCTGAGGCTCAGGCGTGAAGAACGACCTACAGGGCCTGTCATTCATGAATTGCAGTTCATAGACACACGCACGGATCATCGTCTTTCAGAATGAGAGCTCACACTAGTATACGATTTACAATGTCACCGTGATTATTACCATGCGTGCAATGAAGCCCGCCACTACTTAGCATGGAAAAGGAAAGGACATCTTGACGCTGAATTGATAGCTCACTACTCGTCTGCGGGACCCCAGGAAGCGTACTGAGCATCTTCAGCCTCTTCTGTCTTGCTCCCCTAGTCTATCATCAGGCCTGGTGAGCAATATAAGATGGCAGGCACCCACCATATTGTACTTCTAGACAACTGGGTATCGCCACCGAATGTTGACTTCGATCATCGAGTCACGCAATACAAAAGTACATCGCCAGACCAATTACCAGAGAGAATTCGCGACGCAACCATTGTCGTATCATCGTACACTCAAGTCACGAGAGCAGGAATCGAGGCTACTAGACACTTACAACTAGTCGCATGCAACAGTACTGGGACAAATCAAGTCGACAAAGTGGCATTGAAGGAGAGGAACATCCCGCTTTGCCACGTACCAGCTCAGAACACCGACAGTGTTAGTGAGCATGCTTTTGCACTCTACTTCGCGCTGCGGAGGCAGATAATTCCTATGCATGAGCTCACCATGGCCGATCAAGCATGGTCAATGGGCCCAGCCTTTCAACGGTTCCCGAGAGCACCAAGAACGAACTCAGAGGAGACACTAGTTGTGATTGGGTATGGTGCCATAGGTGAGCTCGACCAAACTGTCTGTGAATACATTGATCTCTGAGGCTAAAGATGTATCAGGTAAGAAGATAGAAAGTATTGGCAAGGCTCTACAGATGCAAGTACTCATTGCCGAGAGGAAAGGCGCAGAAAGCATCCGAGATGGTCGCATGGAGTTCCACCAGGCTCTCACCAAGGGTACAATCTTCATGGTAGTTGCTCCTCTCGATGACGAGAGCAGGAATATGATCGCGGCTTCTGAGCTTGGGATAATCGACGACACAGCTCTAATCATCAACGTCGGCCGTGGAGGTACCGTGAGCGAGCATGATCTTGCCAACGCTTTAAAGGGCGGTAAGATTGGCGGTGCTGCATGCGACGCCTTCAGTGAGGAGCCGGCGACGAGAGTCAACTGTCCGCTGCTAGACCCTACGATACCGAACTTGATCCTATCACCACATGTGGCGTGGTACTCATCCAGAACGATAAAGGGGACCATCGAAGTACAGAAGGCCAACCTTGAGGCATTTGTTGCTGGCAAAGCCATTAACGTCGTGCTGTAACACAGTACACTATTTGACCGACCCCCGATGGATCTTGATGCATACATCAAAAGATACACGCTAGAATTACCACATTACATCGATACACGCCCTCCGTCAAAAGTACGGAGGTCCCAGAAACATTCCAAATCGTCTCACCTCATCAAGCCCGACGAGCATACGAATGACAGCACTAGTGCATAGCCTTGGAGACAGCATCGCATTGTTGTCCTCAGGTCGAGGTAGTGCCCGTCGAGGTGCTTACTTCCTCGGTCTTCGATCCACGACGAAGAATCTTGTCGATCACCGATGCTTTGCTCGAGCTCCCAGTCGACGTCAGCGACCAGACACTACTGCGACGTCTTTGTCCAGAACTGGCTGCTCCTGTGGCTTCAACCGGCATCGCCTCTGCTTTCTTGACGACGGATGGAAGGTCTATGTACAATGTTAGCCACTTGCTCGCTAGGATTATTGGGACGAATAGATACGCATGTTCCCTGCTCCACCGATGCCGTGAGATCTTCTGCGCTCTATAATATTCTCTTCTGGGGAGGCCATGATCATATGCTCGACCAAGGTGTCTTCACTTTCGCCCGTTCGGTAGCTAGTGAGGCTAGTGATGGTGTCTTCACTCTCACGTCGCTGAGGTGGACGGTCTTGCTGTGTAGACGGTACTGATGACCGTCTTTGCGCGGTATGTAAGCTTTGTACTTTGCTTTGTCGGTAAGGCTGTGCCATCATTCTCTTATCATATCTACTACTTCACATATGCAAGCAGCTCAAGACAGCTGCAGCGTCCAAGGCTTGGATAAGCAACTTATACATGCTTGGCATTATCTGTGCCCTACCAGACGCCTGTATTTCGCGCAAGGCTGCACCCGATCATCTCACAGGACTGCTTGGATCGAGGTCGTGCATGTGGAAGGCCACGCAAGTGGCGCTGTAGCTACAGGGCACTTGATAAGCCTCGGAGCGGACATTGGCCAAGCTTCGTGGAGACCCCGGACAGAAAGCTTGTATAACCTGCAGCTACCCCGATCGAGACTGAGTAAGGAAGCGCCATCTGAAGTGGCAACTGGGTCTCTTATAACGACCTGCTTTGTGCCAGACGGCTTCAAAGGTAAGATGAGTACTCTGTGGCGTCGGATCTTGATTGCGACGGCCTCCCGGGCGCCTGAAAGCTCGGAGATGACCCTTCGCAGCTTGCAATCGTGATGAACAGCCAATGCACCGCGGAATCATTCATCTAGAGCCTGCATACTGGTAGAACATCGATCTTGTTATGACTCAGGTGATCGGTCTCCGGATAAGCTTTCCCAGAACATCGATCCATTCTTTGTATCGCACTGGTTTCGTGAGCAGCAAATCTATACCACTTGCTTGGCATTCGCTCTGGGCAGCAAACTCGCCAAGTGCGCTGATCGCAATGATCGTTGCTGGTGGAGGGCTTGATGCCTTCTCGGACTGCCGAATGCTTTTTGCAACTTGAAAGCCATTCATGACCGGCATATTGAGATCGAGAAGCACGACTTCAATCCTGCTTCTCGGACATTCAAGAGTCTCGCTCGCGACGGAAGTTGAGTCGTCTGGAAATACTGGGGACGCACCAGATCTTTTGTAGATGTGCAAAGCTTCAAGGCCGTTCTCGGCAGTCTGGTACCAGTAGCCGGCCCTCTTCTGCGGATAGCTCGAGTATGCGGAGATTAACAGGCTCTTTTCCTTGTCAGATGAGTGTACTGATATGGTCATGGTCTTGCTTACGTTATCGTCGACGAGGAGAAGATTTGATTTCCTGGCGGCATGGGAATGCGGCACGGTCAAGGCACGACTCATGGACGGTCGTTTAAGATGCGCGGAAGCCGATACTCTATTATGAGTGTCGCTATCAGCCTCTTGGGGAGCCAGGATCTGTGCGATGCTCAGAGTCGCAGTCTGTGTTTCGTGTCGAGCTAGTTCAGGTCGTGTGAATCTGAAAAAGCTCCGATCGGTATTTCTCGCTCCCCGTGCCGTTCTCGAGCCCCCATACTGCTTCGAAGCATTGTCGCTAGGACTTCGTCCATTCATGCCGGCGCCTTTGTTCTTGAGTACCGCTACTAGACACTTGTAAGCTCAACATTGTAGAGCGAAACTCCGTAGAACCAGTGACTTACTACATGCCGAGATCGTTGACGCAAGCTTCACAGCTCCTATCGGCAACCACAGGAACTGAGCATCGCTCGGCACTGGTATGGTGCCCGGTCTTGCCTTGAACGTAAGTGCTGCAGCTCTCGTCTGGCAGACCACGATCAAGGCTGTGTCGTTTCGATACATCTCCTGCATCAGATGTGCTCGTGTTGGCATGACGTTTGTGGAGAAAGCCGTCTTCAAGTCGCGCTCGTGGACGATACAGACAACCATCTCTTCATCCCTCGAGTCGTTGGTTCCACGAACATGTAAGCCAAGAGACGTGCAGGTCTTCTGAAGACTACTCGTCTGCCGACTTTGAGCTTCTTGCTCTAGTGCTTTTGGGCATGCATTGTTGGTGGGATCTTCGGAGCTGAAAATTAGGACCTGGGGCGAAGGTTGGGAATCTACATCCGAATGGATCCTGTTATCGTGCATGTCGTCTCTCAAATTCGCGGCATGTGACTTGTGTTCGATGTCTCCATCCAACATCGTAGCACGAGCCGGCACCGGCGCGGAGACGGATGGCAAGATTACTTTCACGCATGTGCCAACACCTAGCTCGCTATGGATCTGGACGTTGCCTCCGTACGATCGGACGATTTGAGCGACAAGGTTGAGACCCTAGCAAATCGTCAGGGCTTGCTAGACAGTAGCACTTCCGTACGCCTTGCTAGCATGATAGTTGGTATCGAGGAGGCGCAGCATGGTCGGTGTCTTAATAGCAGAAGAAACACATGAGGCTGTACGTACCAGTCCGGTTCCGCTATTCATACAGTCCTCCTGCTTGAAGGGCCTGAAGAGATCGTCTGCCTGAAATTTCTCGGACATGCCAACTCCAGAATCCTCGACCTGTATATCGTAGTCAGCAACGTCGAACAAATGATAGTCGATTGAGGACATGCGAACCACGAGCTCGATTATTGCATGCCGCTCATCGCCATGATGGACATCCAACCATTTCTTGCGCAACGAAACACTGATGTAGCCTACAGGTGTATACTTGAGCGCATTTGTGACGAGATTCATGCATATACGCTTCCAAGACCCACCAGATATCCGGAACCGCCAGTCGTCGTCGCAAGCGTCCTCGATATCGAGTATAATTGTCGGCTCCGGCGTATGCTCACTACGATCGTGATCGCTCGTCTTACCTTGATATTCGTAGCCCAGGCATGGGCTTCCACGGCAGCTTCGGTCAATAGGCTGAGCATGGAAGCAGGCTCAGGTTTGAGCTTATCGGAGCCCTTGTTGCCGTTCATTTCCTCCGAGGACGGGCGCCTAGAACGCTGACCGTTTTCGAGATGACGGGTGTGATCGCGCTGGCCCTGCACTCCGAGCGAGAGCCGTGAGTATTCAAGTAGATCATTAAGCTGAATCTTGCTATTAGAGCTGTGTGTATTGGGAAGGAAAAATCACTCACGATATCAAGCAAAGTGATCCCACTAGACGTGATAGATCGAACAAGCTCTCGGCTCAGGACATCATGGCTTTCAGACTGAGCTTCCAGACATTTGGCGCTGCCCAAGATACCATGCAATGGCGATCTGGGCTCATGCGATATACTCGATATGAAGTCGTTCTTCGACTGATCAGCGACCTGAGCTTCCATGCGCGCAATCTCTGCTAGTAACACATCACAGAATGCTGCCAGATAGGCCAAGTCGCTTCTGGCAGAGAGACTCCGCATTGAAGGAAAGGTGACGGCGAACAACGCCCCAAACCATGACTCTTTGTACGAGTTCCACATGCCCAGGAAGATCATACTCCGGATACCCGGGAAGCATGACTGTAATAAGCGTCGATGCCTCGCTCGAGTTGGCAGCTTTGAGGGCCTCTCAGAGGCTGATGATGGTGATCGAGGCTCCAGAATCAGTATAGGGGTATCGCTGATAGACGTTCGACTTTTTGAAGCTGTAACGAGATCTTCGGGCGGCACGGCAATCTCGGCATCGACATCGAAGTGCCATATATGTCCCCTCGGGTAGCGTCGTAGTAATGATCGAAGTGTCCTCTGATCCAAGCGGAACGGAACGGTATTTGTTGGTGAACTCGTGGTACTTGTCCTCCTCGATGCCAACCCCAATACTTTACATGGTGGTGATGCATGATCCCGTGAATTAGCCGGCATGACCGGGACGTGACCCGCGGGGGATCGCGATAACGCCGAATATCCTCTAGCTTCAGTGCTAATCGCCGTCTCAGTATCGCTCTCACTATCGGACGATACTTCGTAACCGCTGTGATAAGTAGCATGCTTGCCCAGGCTTGCATCGAGAAGTACGACTTCATCCGCGCCAAGCGCTACCTGCAGAAGTTGAGCGGCGCGGTCCGTGCACCGGTGCACATGTGATGCGATGTTGGCCTCGTCGACGTTCTTGTCCGTGGAGTCTGACAGATCACGCTGTACCTTTCTGTCAGGCGACGGAGTGTAAGTCTTAGCGACTGGTGCGGCATACTGCTCGGACTCCGTTTCCACAGCAGAGTGAGGAGGCGTAGGTGGTGACTGCCTTCCTAGAGGCTTACTTGTAGCTGATGGGTCCATGAGGTCAGCAATCCCGGTGCTCCTCTGGTCGGGTAAACCTGATCCGATTATCGCACCATGCTGTTCTGTCGCACAACGAGCTTCAGACGGTGATAGGGCCCATACTTGACCAGGTTCCTGCAGATCTCCATTTTGTAACCACCACTGCTGCGAAGACGATTTACCTTCCACAAAGGCACTTAGAGCTGTGGTCATGGCGTGGCTGCGCAAATGATCGGTCTTCAGGCGGACCTATGCTCACATGTCAGCACAACCCAATTCAGACCAAGTGGTCGCATACCGTCTCAAAATGCTCCATGATCGTGCCCGAAAGTCCACGCAGGAACTCTATCTCAAGCAAAGTAAGCCCATCCCGCGGCTTATCGTCCAGTACGCAGAGTACACCAATGTTGAGATTGTTAGGTGTAGTGATCGGCACACCAGCATAGAATCGTGCATGTGGCCCGCCTGTCACATATGGCATGTCGCAGAACCGAGTGTCTTCAGCAAGGTCGTTGACGATATGCACGATAGCCTTGGTGACATCGTCGTGAGCGATCGAGCCCCCATTAGCCGGCAGGTCAGCAGTGACTTCACAGACGGAGAAGCCGCGAGGTATCTTGGTGAAGCCCAACCATAGAGAGTCGCTAATTTGGTGCTGTGAGCTGTCTTCGAGGGAGAGTGTCTGAGTCGATTCGGCGATCATATAAGCATGGTCGGAGTCGAAGAAGAATAGCATAGCTCGACGAGTCTGGATACGGATGGCAGCCAGTTGCAGGAAGGCGGTCAAAGCTTTGTCTGCAGAGGGCACTGCCTGGTGCGCAGCCGCCTTCGTAGGGTCGCGGAGGTCGAATAGCTTTGGCTTCGAGTTGACGTGTGAAAGGACGGATTCGTAGTAAGAGTAGAATTCGTGGCCTCTCCTGCTTTCAAATGGTCGGCGCTCATGAGAAGCGTACGGCCGTTGGCCGTTATTCTCTGCCATCTCGGCCATGGTGGGTAGTGGGCGGTCCGCTGTGAACAATGGTTGTTTGAACAGTCGGAGGAAACCGCCGAAGAGATGGAAAGGTAAGAGCAGGACGGCGGTGTTAGCATGCTGAAGAAGACTATGTTCTAGACCTTACCAGACAGCTTTTGAGAAGTGTGGCTGCACAAAGAGGAATAATATGAGGCTCTGATGAGTCAGTGGCGTATCTACATGAGCAAGCATACCCGATGAGCTAGCTTATGAGCATCGCGGTACTGATCACTCAGACTTCCTGTCTGGACACAAATCGCCGTGTCAGTGCTACCAGCGAGCTCGAACAAAGAGATCCGGCATGCTGAGTCGTACAGCCCATGCTTCATGATCTAGTCCGTCAATCTAGGCTTCGTGCCAAACCCTGATTGGAATTAGATCGGTAAGCTTGTCCTCTAGACTTGCTATACCAGTGTAGTGCCACCAGACCCGCGTGCGTAATGGAGATCCAGAGAGACGGCGGTCGGTCCAGTCGTCCGGGACTGGAAAGTACAGTGCCCTTCAGAATTTGGGCACGGTCATACGTAGCGTAGCGGGAAGAGGCCAAGTACAGCCCGCTCAAGTGTATGCTCGACTGTCCCACTTCGTTCCGTCGAGCGGAGCATGCCCGCATGAACATCGCCGCAAAGCTAAAGTGACTTTTGCAGACACTATGTCCAGAGCAGTTCAGACCAGGTGGTGGCGGATGCAAGTCAAATCTCGCTCTCTCCGCACGTTCAGACTCGCTCAGTCAGCACTCTTGGCTCAGTCAGCACTCTTGTCTCATGCCTGCCAGTCCAGTGGTCGATGACCATGAAGACAGCAGCATCGTAAGTCCCCTCTCTTGACACCAGGTAGAGAAGCTCAAGGTATCTTCAACCCCCCAATCCCACCCTCAAACCCACTCAAATCATACTCATCAGGATACCTCTCCACCAACCCCCTCAACCTCTCCATCTGCTCCCTCTGCTCCTCGGTGACCTCCTGATAAACATCCATCATCATCTCCCTGATCGGAGGATGCTTCTCCTTATCTGCCTTCCGATAAGCCTTCAAAATACTCTTCCTCGCCTCGCTCCTCAACTCCTTCTCCTTACCTTCGTCCCAGAGATCGTTGTTCTCCATGTACTTCCTCAACCGCGTGATGGGGTTATCCCGGCGTTTCCAGTCCTCGACTTCGACCTTGGCTCGGTAGGCGAAGGAGTCGTCTGAGGTGCTGTGGTGGGAGACGCGGTAGGACATTGCTTCTATCAGGATCGGACGACATTCGTCTTTCAAGGCTAGTTCGCGGGCTTGCCGTGTAACCTCCCTCACAGCAAGAACATCATTCCCATCAACACGAATGGTATCAATCCCGTACCCCACACCTCTACTAGCTATTCCATCTCCACGATATTGTTCTAGTGTGGGTGTACTGATGGCGTAGCCGTTGTTTCGGCAAATGAAGAGGACTGGGCAGGCACGTGTAGCTGCTATATTTAATGCGGCATGGAAGTCTCCCTCGCTGGCCGCGCCTTCGCCAAAGTAGCAGGCTACTACTCTTTGGTCGTCTGTTGGGTTTTGCATGTTCTGCATCTTGACCGCATATGCCGCTCCAGAGGCATGCGGGATCTGCGTTGCGAGAGTAGAGCCAATTGCGTGAATATTGTGTTTGCGGCTACCGTAGTGAACCGGCATACTGCGGCCCTTGATTGGATCGTCCTTGGTCGCAAAGAGCTGGGCCATGAAGTCGTCTGGAGTAAAACCTCGGTATTGGAAGATTCCAGTCTCTCTGTATTGGGCGAACATAGGATCACTAGGCAGGAGACTCGAGGCGGAACCGACGGCTATGCCTTCTTCGCCTGCGCTGACCATGTAGAAGCTGACTTTGCCCTGGCGCTGGGCATCGAACATGATTATGTCCATGATCGATACCGTGACCATGTCCTTGTACATTTTGAGCAAGAGTTCAGTACTGATGTCTGGTGGTGACTGGTCCTTGTCTACGATCTTTCCTTCTTGGTCTAGGATACGGTACGTGGGCATGGCATCGTCCTCGCTGGCTCGAGAGAAGCGGAGGGAGGTCGTGAATTTGGAGTTCACAGCTCCTGGAAAGAGGACTCTGGTGAAATGTCAGCCATAGTTCTGTCTCGCCTAGACTGCTGGCATTATATTCTTATACCGATCACTCCCGGGTCGCTGGCTGACGGTCGTGCTCCATCTTTGCTGTCTTGCAAGATAGCTACATTGCGGTAGTGGTGCACAGGGTTTTTGTGCTGCATGCCCGAACGCTCGTACGACACGTCGCGACGCCATTGTATCCCTCTGTAGGATGAACCGCTACATACCCAAGACGAGACGATGAACGACAAGTTCACCAAACCGAACTTAGGTGAAAGCCGAGGGGTTATGCCTAAAGCCGAGCGGCTTAGTCTCTACAGATCTGCGTCAGCGATAGAGTTGCGTTGCGGATGTGGCAGCGGACACTACAGTAGCACTCTAAAGCTTATACTTGATCGATTCATGCAGCTTTCGTTTCATCTGATCTTTTGAGCCTGATCAACCTCACAGACCACCATCGATCATGGCATCCATTATCCCGCGAGCATGGAAACGGCTGCGGCTGTCAAAGACGAGTGGTTGGGTATGCAATGACTGCAGGAGGACATTCGCCACGAGCAGAGTACAGCGACAGCAACAACCGCCTGCATCGGGTCAACATGAAAGTCAAGATCCCAAGAGCACCCACTTTGGCTTCCAGACTGTGACGGAGGAGCTCAAAGCAGGCAGAGGTACGACACAGCATGTCTTGGCATAATCGTCAACACAATACTTACCAATATGATGGCAATGCACAGTCGCCAACGTCTTCTCCTCCGTCGCCTCCTCCTACGACACGATGAACGACCTCATGTCCCTCGGCATCCACCGCCTGTGGAAAGATCACTTCGTCCGCTCCCTCAATCCCGGTAGTCGCAATAGCGTAGAAGGTCAAAAAATTTTGGACATTGCAGGAGGTACGGGTGATATCGCCTTCCGAATGCTCGACCACGCCTCAAATATCAACCACGACAATCAAACCAGCGTCCTGGTCTCCGATATAAACCCCGAGATGCTTGGGGAAGGCAGGAAGAGATTTGCCACCTCGCCGTATAAGGCAGCGGGACGTGTGGCATTCCTCGAGGCCAATGCGGAAGACTTATCTGCTATCAATGATAGTAGTATAGACCTCTACACAGTAGCCTTCGGCATCCGAAACTTCACATACAAGCAAAAGGCACTCGAAGAAGCGTATCGTGTGCTCAAACCGGGAGGCGTCTTCGCCTGTCTAGAGTTCACCCCTCAACTTCGCAACCCCGTCATGAACGCCATCTACAAACGCTGGAGTTTCGGCGCTATACCGTTGATTGGGCAGGTGGTGGCAGCGGATAGGGATAGTTATCAATATCTTGTTGAAAGTATTGAGCGCTTTCCCAGTCAAGAGGAGTTCGCGGGGATGATTCGGAAGGCTGGGTTTCTTTTGCCTGGGCACGGAGGTGAGGAGGAGGGTATGCAGGGCGCGTGGGAGGATTTGACTATGGGTATCGCGGCTATCCATAAGGGTGTCAAGCCGGCGTAGGGTTGTGTGTAAGGAAGTCTGGCTTTAGCAAGGCGTCTTTGGTGTACACATATTCACGTGAGTCGAGGGCATACGGGCACCATCTTCTCAAGCGACATCGCTCGCTTACCCATTTGGAACCTATCTGGCCACGTCCTCCGCGGCACGCTCGGCGATCAGCCGTCCATATGGCCACATAGCACACCGCATTAGCGTGCCCAACGAATTTCGCCACCTCACAGCGTTCCTCAACGCCGGGCGAGCATACCAATTCAAGCGAATGCCATTCGGGCTCAAGACCGCCCCATCCACCTTTCAGAGGTTCATGGATTGGGGGCTGAGCACCTTTCGTGAATGGGCAGAGTGGTACCAGGATGACATCCTAATCATGGCTGAGACGCTCCCAGAGCTTCGGAGGAGGACCCGAGCACTGAAGTCTCAGCTAGCACGAATGAAGTGCGAAGTGAACGAAGCCAAGAGCGAGTACGAAAAGCGATCGACATTGTACGCTGGGCTTATGCTCTACGGACACGGGGTGGGTCCCGACAGCAGCAAGCTTGCGGAGCTGCTGAACATCCCGTGCCCACGTACGAAGGCCGAGGCACAAAGCGCACTCGGACTCGTCTCGTACCTACGGGACTTCATCCCATTGGTCGGACACTTCACCGCCATGTTGTACCCAGACAAGGATGGACTGAGACTGATGGAGGGGGACTACGCTAACCATTGGTCCCGCCTTCTCAGACATCTTCGATCGGCGGCAACGACAACACGTCATTGGAAGGATGGATGTGACGCTGACCTGTATACGGACGCGAGCAATTTTGCAGTTGGAGTAATACTGCTGCAAGGAGGCCACGCCGTGGCCCTAGCTTCACGCAAATTGTCTCCCGCCGAGACACGATACAGCGCCACCGATCGGGAGCACCTGGGATTGGTGTTTGCCGCACGAAAGCTTAAGCTCTTCCTCCACCAATCCAACGCTACAACGAGAGTATGGAGCGACCACTCCGCGCTGGTGACGCGGAAACCTGACGATCTCACACCAAGACAGGCAAGGTGGCACATGCTCGTGCAAGCATGGATGCCCAATGTGACTCACGTTCGGGGGAAAGTCAACCCGGCTGACTTCGTCAGCCGCTGGAGGATAGAAGGTGTGGGGGCAAATTTCTGACATATAAGACGCCTCTCCTCCCGCAGTAGTTTCCATAGCATCTCAAAAACATTTCTGTACTTGAATCGGCCCCCACGTGACTTGTACACATAGTGGGCTTTTTTGAGATCAGTGTGCCCTCTGTCGACTAGAGAATCTACTCTCATTCACATCTGGTATCGGAATCACGGTCATGTGTGGCGAGTACGTGAGCGGGTGAGTGAGTGGTTGCATCAATCTCCCTTCCTTGGCAAGTCACATGCTCGCGCTTCACTAGTAAGAAGTCCAGCTATAAAAGCTTCCTGCGTTGCCAACTCTCACTGCTCATCGACATCTATCAAGGAGCAGAATTCTCGGCGCCCGCACAAGGCCACAATCGCAACATATTTCTCGCTATCGTATGAAGACGAACATCCCACAACTACACGACACATTGATCGCAAACATGTCCTCAACCTTCGACTCGACGAGGCGTCGCAACAAGACCCGCTCCTGGAAGGGCTTTACAGCGTCGCGGCGACCATCGTCGCTCATCTTTTCGTGTGCAGATCGGCCGAATTTCTTAGGCTCTTCGCTCCGGTAGTCATCCTCATCGCCGTCTTCGGTGTCCCGGCCTGCATCGTCCACCAACTTGTCTTGGAAATCCGCGAACTTATCTTCCCAGGCTCTGGCGCCGCCAGGACCATGGTGCTTCATTCGCAGACCAAAGTGCGACTTCCGGCCTATTTTGATTACCCTCATCGCCAGCGCATCTTCACTACGCTCTTCTTTACCATACATCTCATGATCATCAGTACCGCCTACCTCATCATGCGCATCGCCCGAACCAGTTTCGAACCTGGCTCAGGCAGCAGCGCTATGATGCAGACCGGCTACCTCCTCCTCGGCTTCTTCGCACTCCCGACTTCCATCCTCGTTGTCTTCGCCACTACCACACTCGACAGGTACCTCAAGCGCCGGATCCACTGTAACGCAGACGACGAGATCAGCGCCGCTGAGAACCGCCCGGGTAACTTCGGATTCGAGGTCTTCGTCGGCGTTGTCACGCTCGTCCAGGCCATGATATGCTCGTGTCTCATACTGTTCGATACTACTGGAAAGGATGTGCGGATGGCGCGTGTAAGGAGTGGATCGGCTATGAGTGTTATGGTTACTTGCTTCGTTATGTGGTTGGGTGCGCTGGCGGTGCGTAACAGGACCGAGGTTCGTATCATCGACGCGGCTATTCGGAGGTCGAAAGAGCGGGAACTCGAGGACCTGAGGAACGAGAAGGCGTTTGTGGAAGAGAAGCTTATGGTTTAAGTGAGTATACTTGCCACTGTAGGCTTGGCGTAGGGTTGCTATCCTTGCGAGGGTTCGGAGTGGAGACATATGTTACTGACGGAGCAACGGGATGAACGAGCTCGAAGGCGTACCGAGTTGGGCAGGCGTATTGAATAACATGACTGGTCTTTACAAGTCTAGCAACAACGACAGGATTGGGATACCATCTAAATGGTGTCAAGCATCCGTGTGTCAGACATACCCAAAAGTCTTGGCATATAGCCTTGACCTGAAGACTGAGCATCCTCGTCAAGCAATGAATGCCGTTTGTAGACAGTGCTTGATGTTCTGGCTGCCTGCGATTGTCCATTACATACAGCAGGCTATCATCATACAATTACGTGAAGAGCGCTCTATCATTCGCTCGTATTACTTCTTTGTCATACAGGCTGAAATTCGTAAACCGATCTCGTATACATCTGGCGACGATGGTCAGTGAAACTTCTGACCCAATGCTTATATACGTGACTTACACAACAAAGCCACCCAAGTACTATTGCAGTTTCCTATGTTCCAGCAAGTTCAAGTCAATGCCATTCTAAAGATCATCGGCAGCTGCTTGACCTGCCGCCGTCGCCGCTCAGCAGCAGACATGCTTGTCCTCCCGGAACTTGTGCTACTATTTGTGCTTTGAGCAGGCGCCACAACTCTCCTAGTCGTTGCAGGCCGGATGGGAATGACTATTGGTGTGGCCGGTGCCGCGGTGGGCAAGATGGTCGGAGTCAGTGTCGTGTACTTGTTTCGCACATAGTCTTTGCGGTCTTCAGGACACTGATTGATCATCGCTAGAGCCTCGGTTGGTCGTTTCTGTAGATGGGTGATACGAACGAGGAGTGAGACGGCATCGAAGTAATGGTCACTACCGTGTTCATCTTGGTCCCACAATCCGACAGCCGTGCAGCATTGCTCGAAAGCATCTTCCAGCTTGTTGAGCTTGACAAGCTTGACGGCGAGGAGGTGCCGTATGTGGGCTTCGCGAGCCTTCGTAGCGTGGTAGTGTATGCGCAAGAACTCGGACAGGATTCGTTCTCCTTCAGCATCTCTGGCCGATGAGCCGAGGCAGACGGCACGGTAGTATGCAAGCTCGGTCGTGTCAAAGGTCTGGCGTAGAGCGGACGGTAGACCGGCTAGCATCTGCTCCAGTCGGGCGAATGATGTGTCGGCAGCATTCAGGTGGCCCTGCTGGTACTGCTTGACTCCGTCCTCGTACAACCCATTGGCTCTGGTGTAGCGAGTGTGGTCTTCAGGAGTTGTGCTACAACTTGCATCAGAGATGCCCGAGATACCTGAGTCGCTGCTTAGTCGATTAGGTCGACCGGCTGAGCCCGGGCGAAAGGTGCTTCCTGAGCCTGTGGTCCCGGCAGTGGCGTGGGTCGACGATGGCCGTGTCTGCTGCGAATGCCTTCGAAGTTCTGCAATAACGACATCACGATCGTGGATAATGTCATTGGCTTGGTCAAGATCATGTTGTGTATTGGCTAGCTGGTTCCCCTGGGCTCGGATTTGCAGGCTTTGCTGCGCGTTCTCTTGTGTGAGTCGTTTGGCCGAGTCGTCTGCAGTCTGGTACCTTGCTTTGTAGTCGTCGCCTCGCTGCGTGTAATATCGCAGCTCCTCGTCGAACTCCGACAATGCTTTGCGAAGATCTTCGAGAGTTCCTGCCAGATCATCTCGGACCTCGTTGGTCTTGCTCATGCAGCGCCGGTAAGCATTGTAGTCCCCATCATGGACGTTGTCCAATCCTATGCGGATGGTTGATAAGGCTGGGCTGCAACCCTCTAGCTTTCTGATAGCAGCATTAAGCGTGCGAGTGGGATTTGCCATGCTGGTGTAGATGAATGTGAGTGGTAGGGGCCGAGTCAGTGTTGATGTGAAGAGGTTGAAGAGTGCAGGAGGGCAGAAGAGGAGGAGCACTTCCAAACCTATCAATACCAGGGCGTAGTATGAGGCAGCCCTTTGCTGTATGTCACACGCATATGTCATTTATCTGGTGTTCGCCACCAAGGGCGACCTCACGGTGGCTCAGAAAATGAGGCATGAGGGCGACGTGAGGCCGCACTTTGCAGCCTATGCCCGAATGCTTTGCGGCCATGCAGTCAGCATCCCATGGGTAACTTCACCAGAGTCAAAGCCAAATGATGTCCACAAGACCGCAACAATGGGTGGGTGTCCACGGCATAACTTACAAGCACGGGCACATGGATAGCTACATCAATTTGCACTGCCTTCTGGCCCCAGCCATTGTGCTTGAGGCCGCCATGCGAGCCCGCGGTTCGTGTGAGTCAAGCATTCGAGCCGCAAAATGCTGAGCCTCGTATTTTGTGGCATGGAGCGACATATCAGACGACAAGGTAAATCGTTGGGAGGTGGGAAGTCGAATACAAGGAGTTGGTGCGTGTTAGAAGAGTGGTGCATTGAAGCTTTCTTCACATTTTCGTGGTGACTTCGAGTATAAAGACAGCAGTAACAAGGGTTTTTTGGCTGCGCTAATAAGGGGGCGCGAAAGGTATACTGCAATATTCTCAGGTAATGCTCAAACGCACAGACGCGATCTCAGCCCCTCTCCTTCGCCGTTGTTTATCACATCACAGCTTCACCATCTCACTGCCTGGTGCTGAGACGTGATTAAGCCACTGAATGGTCACATTAGCTGTTTTGAGTCGAGCAATTGCGCAGAGTGCCACCAGATACTACGGTCACTGTTTCAGGCTCCTTCACCAGAGCTCGCGTCCTTACTCGTCCTTTAGGGCGAACGAATCTCGCACCGTCCGGATCCCCTGCCATAGCAATGGCAATATCGATCTGAAGTATGCTACCTGTGCTACCTAGGCTACAAGGTCATCTTCCCCAAGCATCGCACTAATTCGTACAGTATCTACGACCCTCCATCCACCAGTCAACGAGAGGATGTACTACCCCGTGTCTTGTTACACCTTCCGGCCGGACCTTTGCTGCGCCGCGAAGCGGTCGATGACAACACAGCCTTGTTACAGATAGCAGCCGAGCTCTCATGTCAGGTAGTCAAGATCAACTATCGGCTGAGCTCGGAGCACACGTATCCGGGTCCCATACATGATATTCTGGCGGCCTACGATTGGGTCGAGCAGAATCTCTTGGCAAAGCGCTCGATCTCACGCCTCGGTCGATCAGATGTTCTGGGACGCGTTGCTGTCCAAGGTGAGCTTATTGGAGGCGGGCTGGCTGCTATGCTAGCCATGACCGAATGCCAGAAAGGCCAGCCCGGGATCATTGCTGCAGTTCTACATAATCCAGTCGTGGACTGGGTTGACCTTGATAAAGACTTATCGCCTAGACGTGCTCGCAAGAAGGCCGACAGTAGTGGCACGAGGGGTGATCTCACTGCTGAGCTCATCTCCTTACGGAACCATGCCTTCCAGAAGCCTGAGCATTACTTCGATCCTTTCGCCTCACCCATGCTATTTCTGCGGTCTTCTGGTGTCGAAGTACCATCCCCTATCCACCAGGTAGCACCGCTCAGTGATATGGCTCAGTTGGCCATGCATACTCGTGAAGTGTCAGAAGACATCATCCTGGCTGTTACTGAGCAAGCATCACAGTCACCTGGAGAGGTATTGTTTGCAAAGCCTCACAGAAGAGCTGCCAAGCGCTATCCAGGTCCGGCTTTGGGACTGAAGTTGCCACCATTCTACATCACTGCAAAGTCAGGATCGCCTCTATATACTCAGATACAAGAGTTCGTTCAACGACTCAGACAAAGCCATGCACGCCAACTGCGAGGTGCAGACTTCGGACGCAAAGTCTTGACTGACGGCGAGGTCGACGGACTGAGTGAAGTTGACAGACAAGAGTATGAAGACATCGATGCTGAAGCTCGTGGTATGGTTGGATTCATGGCCACGCACAACGCCTTCCCAGCAAGGGCCACTGATCCGAGTGCACTTGCATGGCTCCGCAGCACCCTACAGTGACTGAACGCCCAGTCAAACGGCCGAATGCAAGCCTACACCCAATCAGAGCAACAAGATCTGAGAAATCTCCTGCTCAGCTTTCAGGATCGGGTCGGCAGAGGACATGATTCATAGTCCTCGGAAGCCAACATGATCCGAACGACAGGCAGCCGTGACGGGACGCTGTCAAATGTTTCGCAATCCTCATGAGCTCATAAGTAGGTAATCGGGCACGACTCGGACCGGGCATTCAAGCAGGAGAGTACAGACTACAGCAGTGGCACGATGTGTACCTTAACCTTGAGTTCATTGAGTCTCCGGATGGCTAAGCGAGATTGTCCGTATCTTGTCAAGGCTCCGTCGATAGTAACCTTCTTGAGCCCCTTCTGCACCCTTGACCTGCTTTTCGTCTGACTCTAGTCGTCTTCTCGTCGCACCTGTTCTTGACGTGTATGACTGGCTACATGCCCGCATAGGACTACTATTGACGCAACCATAAGTATAGGCTATCGCTATCCGCCTATCTGTCAGGCGTCTGAGTGCTTTTTCGGCAATTCTAGTGCTTTCGAGACGCTATTGATATTACTCCCAGCTGTCGATACGATCAATGGCTGTCGAGTCGTTGCGAGTGATCCATTACCACTTACAGCATCAACAGAGAAGCACTGGTGGTGTTCTGCTGCCTGTCGAACAATCTACAGTTATCGAAGTGATGCGTTATAGCAGCGCGCCTACCTCTAGACAGTCATTATGTTCGTGCCTTCGGACAGAGCGACTAGACCCAACCTTGTTGTCATGGCTTCTCCCGTCGACCGCTAGAACGAGGGTTTGAGGTGCAAGTTTAATGAGGTTTATTGCCATTTCTTGCATGATAATTTCGCGCTAGAAGATAGCGAACGTCTGATCCATGATCACAGTCGCCTCATTGAGAAATCTATTATCGATTGAGCCAGAGGTCGTCGGTCCGCATTGCCCTGATTGCCAAGTAAAGCTGCCAGAGAATTTCGCAATGCTACCGCCTACATGAGTAGCTTGTTCACCAGGAAAGATGCAACACGAGGGTAGCGGCCATCGTCGCAGAGCCTGGGACCCTGAACATCGGACCGGTACATACTGTACGTACGCTTTGAGGGCCACGGGTATGTTCGCATCAGGAATCTGATCAGCTCGGAGGCGATCCGCCAATCTGGTGGCTCAAGACAATACTGCCACCATAATGGACGACCGCACTGCAATCGAGGACCGACTAAAGGCACTGACACATCAACATGTGAAGACTGCAGGCATGTCGGTCATGGGCGCAGGTAGCCAAGGACCTGCATATCACTTTCATGCTGGATCAGCAGACATTCTGCACAGCCAGCGAATAGACGAAGCACATCTCTTCGGCATTGGGAGCATCACCAAGATATTTGTAGCCGTTGTCGTCCTGCAGTTGGTCGAAGGAGGCAAGCTCAAGCTCACAGATACTGTTGGGCTCCTTCTGTCGGCTGCCTTCTACCGCGACAGTGATGATGCTGAAAGTGCGGCCGTACAACAGCTACTGAGTCATACGGCTGGAATCGACAGTTGGGAGGACGATCCAGCATGGATAGTGGATGGACGGGGGTGAGATGATCAAGTTCGAACGTTGGTGGAGCAAAACTGATGCCATCGATTATCTTCGTCGCCGGAAGATCACCGCACCATCGCCTGGGAAATGGTATTACTCGAACACGAACTATACCCTCCTAGATTTGATCATCGAAGAGGTCACCAAAAGTACTGCCGAAGCAGAAGTTCGACGAAGGATACTCCAACCACTAGCAATGAGACGGGGCATTTTTCGAAGGCTTCGAGGAGTTTAGTCAAGAGCATGTAGCTCATCGCTACCACTACGCTACGACATCTTTTCGAGAGACCGCTGGGCTCAGTCCAGCTTTTGCTTTTGTCGAGAAAGATATCATAGATGTGACTGGAACCAATCTCTCCGTGTCGTGGATGGCAGGAGGTATGATATCGCATCCTGCAGATCTAGTTAGCTTTGCAAGTGCGTTGAGAGACGGCAAGCTACTCGCACCATCGTCGACAGCTCTAATGCAAAGCTGGATACCGACGACGTTAGCACATCATCAGATGGGTCTTGGCCTGTTCCGCCAAAGTCCTCTTGGACAAGGCGCATGGCTTGGGCACTCTGGTGGTGTCCTAGGGTCTTCAGCTCAATGGTGGTGGCGCGAAGATGATGATTGCGTGGTATGTATACTACAAAACGTGGGCACCGTGAATTCTGGCATAGTGCCGTACGGCAGCAAGGGCCTGATACAGGAGTCGGAGTTCCTGAACCTCGCCCGACAGCTAGTGAGCCACAGCTAGTGACTCTGTCGTACCCGTTGCGGACTGGTGTTATCCACCAAGGCGTGGTCAACGAAGCTAAGCATCGTAGATCTAAGGGGTCAGTAGGTATACGAGGGATCGTGTTCCCATCTTGAAAGGTTGGGGTACCTTGTCGAACCATATCATCTCATCGAGATCTTCCTCTATTTTCAGTCCCAACTTCACCACCTTCGCACCCTCGAACACGAACTCCGCTGCCATCTGGGTATCGCCTCCTTCAACAAAATCGCTCAGGTGGACGACATACTTCGTCTGATCGCAGATATGCTCAAAGGTCAAGAAGAAGCCCATTGACCGATCACTGGCATCGATGTAGAGCTGGTTCCCCGTGATCTCGACCTTCATGGCTTTATATCCTTCGTTCCAGTAACGGCCAGTATAAGTTGATAGTGACCTCTTCTGCTCCAGCTCGCCGTTTCCGCCTGAGCGCAATTCTTCCTTGAGATCTTCCACCCTCTTCTTTTCCTCCTCGATATCACGCTCGACATCATCGTGAAATTGCTGGTTCCAATCTGGACGTTCGTCTTGTGACACTTTCAGGACCTGGTCTATGAATTCCCTGGAGACAATCGCTGCAATGTCATTGGCGTCGCTGGAATTACCAACGATCACACCACCGAAGTGAAGTCGTGGCATGAAGAAGTGCGTCAGACCTGTTCAGGTCAGCGATGCTGTGTTGATACGAATGGAATAGCAACAATCCTACCATATCCGTAGTTTAGACCGTCATGTGAAACGATCTTGTGACCACGGTAGCTATAGTCAATGGTCAGCATCTTTGGGTTCATATGAGCTGTCAGATCAGAGAGTATAAGCGTGCAGCGTCACGACCATAGGACGTAAGAAAGCAACATCGCGACTTACCATGCCCAGTCAATAGAGCTTTCCAACTGCCTCCCCAAGATTAGGGATCACTCACCTATTTAACATCCCACCCAGCAGCATAAGCAGTCCAAGAAGTCATCGGAGACCTCTTATCATCCTCAACCTCGTCATCTTCAAAAGTCCTCGGCTTCGTCAATCCTTTCACGATGTCCTCAGTAAATGTATCCTCCCTCTTCATGATCGCTTTGATATACTTAGCATAGTCATTAGCAGAGGTATATATCGAGCCAGCTCCTTGCGCCTCGGGAGATTCCAGCCATGGTATCGGCTTGTACATGTCGTTGTCATCGTCGTATTTGTACGGAATCGCCATGCGATCTTCAAGGCCAGCATCGATGGCTGCCTGTGGTTGAAGATACGAGGCTGTCATACCCAGGGGCTTGGAGAACCATCCTAGTAGGATCTCCGCGAAGGACTTGGTGGTGAGTGTCTCGACCAGATGGGTAGCAACAGTGAACATGAGGTTGCAGTACTGCATCTTCGTTCATACCGGTTGGCTGATAGCAAGACTCCGAAGATTTCTGGTGATTGTCTTCGCTGAATCAACCTCTCCTGTCTTGACATTCAGATTGGCGAAGTCGCTTTCCGGGCTACTCAGAGGTGTTGCGCCAAAGTACGAGAAGTCATGCCTTGTCATCTCATCAGTAAAACGTAACCATCAACCCAATGAAGAATGATACTCACGCAGCAAGACCAGTCCGATGACTCAAAACATCCTCAACAGTGACTTCTCTCGTATAACTCTCCTCACTCATGACAAAGTCCTCCGGCAGAAGATCACACATCTTACTATCCCACTTGACCAGAGGGAATTTCTCATCATCCGCCACCACTAGAGCCACAGAAGCAGCTGTGAGGGACTTGCTGCAAGAAGCAAAGTCGTATATCGTGTCGCCTGTGCATGATTTCTTCTGTTCGAGGGAAGCATAACCGTAGCCTCTTGAGATGATCTCGTCATCTTGGACGAGGGCGATGGAGAGGCCGGGGACGTGCCATTCTTTCAGTAGGTCGTTGATGTGCCGAGTGTGTTCGTCCGAGTCGAAGAGACCCATGATGTCGAGATGTTTTCGTTGAGACCGAGTCCACGAGAATGTGATGACACTTTATACAGGCTAGGGAGCAAACATACCTACCCATATCAGTATCTCAGTGTCATGTCGTGCAAACACAAAGTGCGCTCTTGACGAACAAGGTTTCGACTCATAACGTGTCATTGCGGCTGACGAGCACGCAACCCAATACGCAGGACTGATGAGAACTCGCTGACGGTCGACCAGCCAAGGACACCGCCTGCGCGAAAAGAACGCAATGTTCTGACAATCCTCTGAATACAATCTACAACACAATCTCCGTCCTGCTATACTACACTAAACTACACCCGCTCAATCGCATCGATCAACCAAAAACGCCCTCGCTAGAGACTTTTATTGACCTCCTTACGAAGCATTCGCGAGCACTTCCAAAATCGCCTGCCTAGCAGCCTCCACCCCCTCCTTATCCCCCATAATCTGAATCGCCTCCCCCTGCGTCTGATCCTTGGGAACCTGAATATTAGCCCCACTCTGCTTCCGGATCCGATTAATCACGCTCCCGCCTTGTCCAATAATATGGCGGTGGGCGCGCGGGTCGGGCAGGATGAGAAAGCCCATTGTATCCTGCTTTTGGGCGTCGGCGAGCGCTTTCTCTAGCTTTGTACGGGCGGCTGTGAGGGCTTCGGGGGAGGGGCCGCTGAGGACCCAGGGGATTTCGCCGTCTTCGTTTGAGCCGTGCAGGTCGTGTGTTTCCCAGTGGTGGTTGTCTGCGTTCTCGCTCGGGTCGTCGGTGATTAGTGGTGCGGCGCCACCAGCTGCACGGTTCGGGGTAGGCGCTGCTGGCTTGGGTGGTGGTCGTTGACCGGCATGGTCGACCGTGACTTGATGGTTGTTCCTCAAGTTGCGGAAGAATTGTCCATTATTCGCGATACTGTGATGGCAGCCTCGTGGTATTTGCACAGTCTCGCCTTCCTGATCTTTTGTGATCTCGAGGATATGTGCCTTTGCTTGCTCGACATCCTCAGGCTGTCCAGCGATGCGGACAGGACCTGACTCGCCTTGCCGTGGTATGTTGATCTGAACCTTGAACTTCTGCTCGAGCTGTCGTCGAGCCTCACCACCCTTGCCTATCAAAACTCGATGCTTGTCAGTTGGCACATCGAGTGTGTCGTTCTTCTGCGACTCTTGCTGCTTGACCAGCGCCTCGATAGCGGAGCAGATCTGCTCGACGATGGCGCGCTGACCTTCGACGCGAATGTTGTTGCCTTCTGCTTCGGTCTTGGGGAAGCGGATCATGCGGTTGTATTGGCGAGGCTCTTCTGGCCCACCTGCTTGTGTCACGATTTGACGGAGCGTGGCACCTGTGAGAAGTTAGCAGGTGCCTGAGCCATGACACAATGTTAGTAGACATACCTTCACGACCAATAATGATGCGGTGATGCCGCCTCTCAATGTCAAGATTACGTGTGATGGAGTCATCAAACTCTTTAGACCTAGCCAAAATAATCTTCTTCGCATCCTCGACAGCCTTCTTCGAGCCCTTGAGCTTGATTTCAACGCGGCCATTCGGCCCAGCAGCATCTCGGGAGTTTGGCACATCGATCGATGCACCAGTCTCGAGGCGCAGACTCTCCATCTCTTTGCCACCAGAGCCAATGAGGGACGGTAGTTGACCTTGAGCGACGGACACCGTGTCGTTATGCGAGTTGGCACGCAGATACTCAAGCAAGCTGAGTAGCTCGTCGCGGCATTGATCTGCCCCTCTGCTTGGGCCCTTGACAACGACCACGTTCGGCTGCTGCTGGCTACGCTTATCGGCCACCTCGGATGCATCGTCGTCATTCTTGTTCGTTCGTGGGAAGTCGATGCGCACGCCGTATCGCTCTTGTAGACGGCGAATCTGTGCACCACCAGCACCGATGAGCTCTCGGTGGTACTGTTGAGGAATGTTGAGTTGATGATTCGCCTCATCCTCAAGCTTCTTCACCCATTCCAGGATGTGCTTCTTGCAAGCATTGGCTTTGGCCTCTGGGCCCTTGAGCGTGCACTTGCCGTCGTCAAGCTGGATATCGACGTCGAACTCCTCGCGCAGACGGTTGATGTTGGAGCCGCGTTGGCCGATGAGGTGGTTGGCATGCTTTTGTGGGAAGTCGAAGCTCAACGTGAAGCCGCGCTCAAGCTCGTCCTGGTGCTCTTGTTGGATGAATGCAAGCAAGCTGTCATTCAAGGCGTCCACAAAATCCTGGGGACCACGTAAATTCACGTTTGGCGCTTGTGCTGAGCGCTGCTGGCCTGGCTGTCTCTGTCCACCATAGTTGACCTGGACTGGAATTTGCCCATCTGGCAAGCCTTGGTGGTGCTTGTCAACATGTCGCCTAATCTTGTCGTGAAACTTAATTGGCGCTTCGACATCCTTGTCTACAATCTCCGAATGGCCGTTCATGAGGTTGAGTATGTATTGCTGAGCCTCCTGCAACGCCTGCTGGAAGGCCTGAACTTCCTGCGAGGTGGGCTGTTTTCGAGGCAGTTGATATTCTGGCTGAGGCTCGCGGCCCTCGAAGACTAGCAGTACGGGCTCGCCATGCTCGTCCGGTACAACGAGGCGTACACCATGGGTCTCGCGGATGTGACTCGCTGCCTGCTCGCGCAAGTGGCTGTGGTAGAACGGGTCGACATCGACTGGCTGGAAGCGAGTAGGAGGATGGCCGCTGACAAGGTTCATCACATCGGTGCGTGCCTTCATGGCAGTCTTCTGATCAGGAGCATAGATCTGCCAGTTGCCGGTGCTGTCTGGCACGATGCGTGCATTGTGTGTGCGCTCGAGCTCGGCCAGAGCCTGGCGCTGATGCAAGTAGCGGGTCATGTCGCGCACATGCGCTTGTGCGCCACGCGGAGCGCTTGCGAATTGTTTCGCAATATCTGCATTTGCGCTCTGCATCTGCGAGGCCAGGTCGTAGATCTTGTCGGTGGCCTCTTGAATTCTGTCGGCAGGGCCAACAATGGTGATCATCTCAGAATCGTCATGGTCAGGAGGTAGGATGACGGAGCAGCCAGTCTCGGCCATGAAGTCTTGAAGGGACGAACCCATATCACCGACGATGAATTGATGCCTGTTGCGCTCCATTGCCATCTGCTCAAGTGTGAGCTGACGCTGCAGCTCCTGAATCTGGCGATCGATCTCAGCACGAGCCTGAGCGACAGCCTCACGATCACCAGAGACGTGGATAGGCAGATCCGCTTGTGGCGCGAAGGAGATTGGCTGGCGGTTGGCAGGTGCCTCTGGAGGAGCTTGGCGGCTCCAGGTGTGGTATTGTGGGATCTGCATCTTGAGGTTCTGGCCATGCTGTTGGCGCAGAGCGGACATGCGAGCATTCTGTTGTGCTGCCAGAAATGGGTAGTACTCGGCTGGAACGTGCTTGAGCTTAGAGTTGACGGTGGATGTATGCTCTGCGACGATGCGTTCAATGTCCTGCTTTGCCATTTGCACCGCGAAAGGATCACCCTCGATCTGCACGTCGATTGTAGAGTCCTCGTCTTCCTCAAGTATAGCTGCCGCCTCTTGCTTGGAGATGTTGATCTTGGCACCGGTACGCTTGGAGATGGCTTGAATGGTTGCGCCCTGCTTGCCTACAATCCTGCCGCGGATGGAAGATGGGATGGGCACTCTAATCTTCTGGTCCTGGCACAATTGATTTGCAGCCTCCTTGAGAGCGACACGGACGGCATCGGTAGGACCAGTGCCTTCGAGGATCAAACCAGAAGTGCCTTCGCGGTGGGTGATGGTGGCCTTGGAGCGCTTGCTGATGTCGCGGAGAATCTCGGCGATGGGCTTCTTCAACTGGTTGGCAGGTGTCATCATCTGGCGAGGCAGAGTCACAGCCTCCTTGTGACGACCAGGGAGCTGCATGCTGCCGCCAGAAGCAGGAGCGGGAGTGCTGGACATCATCATGCCAGACTGAGCAGTGCCGGTGCGGGAAGACTTGTTGGAGGGAGCTTGGTTGTTGGCGAGTCCGTTGGCACCGTTCGCAGCTTTGCCGACGGCAGCGGGCTTCTTGGACCAGGGAGTCGGGGCGGAAGCGGCAGCCTGCGTCTTGGGCCCACCAAGAGCCGGGAAGGCTTCCTCGGAAGCGGTATCCAAGCGGGACTTGGGCGCGCCCGCCGTGCTTTGCTCTTCGCGCATCGGCTGCTTGCCCGCGGCTTTGGCAGACATGGAGGCGGGATCGGGGGAGGGAGCCGTGGTGACAGGCAGGGACGGAGCGGCGGTCGGGTTGACGCCGGCTGCATCGACGTCCGGAACTTCTTCGACGTAGGCATGATGGTCCTCGGCGTGCATCTTCATGAGCTTCTCGGCGGGAGTCAAGCCGTTGTCGGTGGTGGCAGTGTTGCCATTCGCAACAGGTTCAGAAGCCATTTCGAGAAAGTGGCTTTTACAGGTGGCCAGGGAGCTATAACCGGGGTGTGGGTGTGGCAGAGCGTATGATGGTGGTGAGAGCTTTAAAGGCTGCAGTCCATTCCACAAGAACAAAGATGAGGGGAGGGAAGTGTGCACGGAAAGATGCTTTGGTGTGGGAGAAAGCAATAAGATTGTGGATGAAGGATGATTTATTACTTACTAGTACTGCACATGCGAAAGTGCACAGCTGGAAGCTCGCGTGGAGAAGCCGAAAGCTAATTCGCGGATAGTTCCGCTTCTACACCTCCACCTCCCCTTCCACCTTCCCCTCCACCTCCACCTCCCCCTCCACCTTCACCCTTTCTTCATATCCGCCCGTTGGAAGTCATTATTATTGGCATCTGCTCATAGTCGACGTGAATGGTGAGATGGACGACCTCGCGCTCTAGTCCTCATACCAGGTACTCGAAAGCGCCTTGAGCTGACTCACTGCCGCCCAAGTGAGCATGCTGAATTCCAAGACACCATCCTCATCTTGCCACCCTTCGCTCCCCATCGCCATAATGTCTTCGCAAGCTGGTGTACCTTTGCGAGTCATGAGCGCGAGCGCGTGCGCGTTTGATCAGACCCTGGTTCTACCAAGGCAGGTACGACCGACCACAGCCATTCGACCGAAGTGAAGCCACTTTAGCAGCAACGCCTCCCAATATGCCGATGAGAACTCGTGTTTCAGCTTCACTCAATAGGTCAATCACCTCACTTGAGCTATTCAGGCAGCTGCAATCTCGTGGACTCGCCATGGTGCTCCTTGATCGGTACATATATGAGCGTGCTCGTCCTCCTCGAGCTCGGCCATCCTCCTCTCATACACACCCCACCCCCAGACATCCTTGACACACCTCTTACAATACTACTTCCCTTGAGACTTCATACCATCTGACAATCGTTCCCCAACATGCCTCCAACCTCTGGACGTCGCAAGACTCAAGCCGTCCGGCCCAACAATGATGAGGAAGACACCGCCTCCATTTCCGTGGCTCCAACTGGCCCAAGCATGCTCCAGGGAACCATGTCCATGCAGACACTGACACCACAGCAGGTCGAGGTCGTCATGGACATGCTCGACCAGCTGCGAGAAGGTGGCGTGGAGAAAGATGTCGCTCTGCCAGGCTTCGTGGCAGCGGGTGACACCAGCGCTGGAAAGAGCGCCACTCTGGAGCGTCTCGTGGGCATTCCTTTCCCGGGCGGTACCGGTGTTGTAACTACTTTCGCGACGACTGTTACTATGCGCCCAGCCAAGGAAGAGCGTGTCCATGTCACCATCGTCCCAGGGGACAAGCGTACGGAGGCCGCTGCGGCAGAGTTGCGCAAATTTCATCGCGAGATCAGATCTCCCGCCGAGTACGGTAAGGTCTACAACGAGGCTACTCAGGCCATGAGCAAGCACCAAAAGTCCACTACTCTCCACGACGACCGACTTCATGTGGATGTCCGTGGTCCCGGCCGCTCACCTCTCTCCGTCATCGACTTGCCAGGCCTGATCCATGCTCCGTTTGGCAACGTCACGGGTCTTGATCAGAAGCTCAGCCACGAGATAGTCAAGAAGTATATTTCTGGTCCTCGCACCATCGTCTTGGCCATCATTTCTGCTGCGAACGATGTTGCCAACCAGGCTATTACCAGCTACACGCGCGAGGTCGACCCAGAAGGCAAGCGTACGATGGGCATCATCACCAAGCCCGACTCTGTCAAGAAACATTCTGAAAATGAGAGCTCCTGGATCCAGCTCGCGCAGAACGATCTCATCCCATTGGACCTGGGCTGGCATGTTCTAGTCAACAAGATCGACAAGAACACGACTGCTACTCCAGCCGAAGTCGATGGGAATGAGTCAAAGTACTTCAGCCACGATCGCTTCGAAGGCATCTCAGAGCAGCAACTTGGCCTCGCAAGCCTGCGCCCGCGTCTCGAGGAGATAGCATCAGAACAACTCATCGCCGTCCTGCCAGAAGTCGAGCGTGAGATAGACATGAAGCTCGCCAAAACCGAGGCCAAGGAGGCGGAGCTTGGATTCTGCCGCACCAACAAGCGTGAGAGACGTGCTTTCATCGCCGAACTCAGCAACAGCTTCCGCCAAAAGGCTCTGGCCGCGGTAGAAGGCTCTTACGCCGATCGAGTTCAGCGCTTGACAGGCCAGAACGACGAGAAATTGCTGTCCAAGGTACGTATTGCCAACGACGGTTTCGCCGCCAATATGCGTCTTTACGGCGCTACGCTACGCATCGAGGGCGCTCTCAACGTCGAGGATGCCAAGTCTTCACCTCAGAGCAGCGCCGCATCCGAGTACGATACCTTTCGTAGCGAGGGCAAGGCTTCTACCCGCAAAGATGCTCTTGTGTGGGTCAAAGGCAAAGTGAATGAATGTCGCGGTTCCGAACTCCCTGGTGCGACCAACTCAGGCGTCGCCAAAGAACTGTTCTGGCAGCTTGCTTCAAAGTGGGAGAACTTCGCCACCACGCACGTTGAGAAGGTCTTCCAGCTCTGCAAAAAGTTCGCAGATACCCTGCTTACCACCGTCCTCGGCAAAGGGGCCGCGGATCCCAAGGGTAGGATCAAGACGACGTATATCGATCGCAAGCTCCAAGCTGCCAAGCAAGAGGCTCTCAAGCGTGTCGAGAGGTTCGTCGAAGCGCAGAACACGGCTCTCTATACGTACGATTACGCCAGCAACCAGCGCGCACGCAACAGTTTCTACCTCGACGCTATCCGTGGCAATAACGGCAACACACCTCCGTACACCGCCCACGAACAGCAAGCAGTCGAGGCACTCGACCAGGCCATGGCCATCTATTACGTCCGCCTCAACTACTTCGTCGAAGCCGTGAACCTCGAGGCCGTCGAGCAGGAAATGGTCTTCATCATCCCGAACTTGCTGGCGGATATTACACGCCAGACTGATGAGGAGCTCGAGGGTTTGGCGGCGGAGTCGCCTAAGAATCAGCGGAAGCGCTTGGAGATTGAGGCTTCGAGGAAGCGGTTGATGGATGCGAAGGGGAAGTTTCAGGAGTGTCTTGGTGGGCTTTATTGAGGTGCAAGTACGTATGAGGGCGGGCTTGGGGGATTGAGGCAAGAGTATTGCAGATTAGAGAGGTGCGTTCCAAGAGCAAAGGAGAGGCGAGCGTTGGGCGGAGGGTGCATGCTCTGCTCTGCTCTGCTCTGCTCTGCTCTCCGAGAGCACACTTATGACTTACGACTTATGATAACGAGATTGTCTCTGCGATCGCGTACCAACAGCAATGACTGATGCATACTACCGTATACCATAAGAATATGTATTTCGCTCAAACAAACCAGTTGTGTAATTGAAGGCACGTGACCATGACTGTCTGTCTTGACTCGTGTCCTTTTCCCAGCCGTAGCGCCCGCAAATCCCATCCGTCCAATCACTTCCCACCCCTACCAGTTCATCACTCTTTCATAAGCGCTCGTTCTTTGCCAAGCCAGAGAATACTGCACCTCTCGTTGCGAAAGCGCTGTGATGTTATCTGCCATTATTTTTGGCGCTGGGTATGAACCAAAGACTGAGGGTGTCGATGGCGTGTCACGTCTGATCACCGCGAGCACCAAGCGCTTCGAGTAGGTATGGTCAATGGTAAGGGTGATCCTATCACGATTTTCTTCTCCTTGCTGTATATTCGCTTTTCCATACCGTCTCGTCGCTGTAATCTACCATATCTCCCTTTGAGCGCTGTGCGCAAAAGTCGTTGATTACACCACAATGCGCACCATCCCCTTCTTCATCCTGGTGGCAGGCAGAGCCATAGCCATAGCCCAAAATATCGCCACCGTCACCGAAGTTGTCACAGTCCCGGACTCGACATCCTTACAATCGACATCCTTACACCAAGTCAAGCAGCTCCAATCCACCACTTCGACCGGAAGTGATGCAATGACGACTGTACCAACCACTTTCGCCACAAGCATAAGTTCCACAGCTACGGATATGAGCTCTACAGCAAGTCCCACAAACACTGCAAGCTATGGCTCCTCCGAACCAGGCGCTTCCATGAGCGGTGTAGACACGGAAGCTGGCGCCTCGGGTTCAGGTTCATCTTTCAGTATCAGTACTGGCGGCCTGGTAGCCATCATCGTGATAGTAGCGCTCGTCGCTCTCTTCGCTAGTACGTCCCCAAGCCACACCTCCGAATCAAATCAATCAAATCAATCAATGAATCAATTGATGCTAACAAAGTTCACAAAAGTCGCCTCCCTCACCCTCTGGCTCATCGCCAAACGCCGCCAAGAAACTATGCGGTCTTCTCTCGCCCGTATCTCCCGCCGCATCACCGCACCACTGACACCTCGCGGTCCTCATCGTGGTGGTGGTGGGGGGAGCTCGAATCGAAGGACGACGGTGAATAGAGGTGCTTTTGCTGAGGCCGGTGGGAGGGGAATGACGAGGGGGCATAAGAGGGGGGTGAGGATTGGGGAGATGGAGATGGAGATGGAGAAGGGTGGTGGTGGAGGTGTGAGGGAGGTAAGGGGGACGGGGAAGAAGGCGGGGTGGGGGCAGAGGCTTTGGGGGAATGATTGGAGGTGATGGGGTCTTTTTCATGGTGATGGTGGGTCAAGGCGGAAGGTTGAATCTGGGATGTATATAATGCTTAGATGTACGACTTGATATGCTGCGGCTGAGTTGCGAAGCGAGAGGTGCAGACGTTGGTCGCATAGACATAGCATTGAATCGTGAAAAGCCGGCATTCAGTAAGGCAGCGGATCATCATCATCTTCTTCTTCTTCTTCTTCTTCTTCCTCCTCAACCAGCTCAATCGGCGCCGTACTCCTCGGTGCACCACTACCACTCGCCACCACCCCACCCGGCCTCGCACTCCCCCTCGGCTCAGCCTTCATCTGCGTCTGCCGCTGTAACAACGCATCCACATCCGCTCCATTCGCATCTTCATCATCATCATCGTCATCAATCAGCGTAGCATCATGCTGTGTCCCACCCAACCCCCCACCACCACCTTGCGCCTCTTCCGCTTCTAGCTCTCTGGCTCGCTGGATCCGTTTGATCTTTCGTAGAACGATGGGATCGCGGTGCAGATCGTCTTTCGTTAGAGTCTCCTTGCAGCCGCCGCATGGACATTGCACGGCTGGTTTGCCGTTGATGCGGTTTGCGGCGCCTTGGAGGAGGGACATGAAGGCTTCTGCTTCGAAGTTGTGGTTGCATTTTTTCGAGCTGAGGGGGTCGCGGAATTCTTGTAGGGTCAACGGACATCTTGTGCTGATTGTTGTTCGGGCAATGGCGATGTCGTCGTCGCTGTCGTCGTCGTCGGCGGAAGCTCCAGCACGGGTATTGACACCAGGTGCAGGCGCACCACTTTCTTGTGGGAACCATGTCCGGGGATGTGGTAGGTCCGGCTCGTCTGGGTCTTCGGCTGTTCGTGCATCGTGTACCAGACCTTTGAACTTGACGTAGTCGTCGTCCTCGGCATATCGTACTGCCAGACTGTGAGATTGATAGCGCACCTTGGCATCGTCCAGCTTCGTCCTAAAGACTTCCACGGGTGCGGACTGTGGTTGGGTGGCAGCCGTTGGGTCCGTCGGCTCAAAGTCCTCTACGTCTCCATCTTCGTCATCGTCATTGCTCGCGCGAATGCGTCTCTGCGTCGTCGGCATCTGGGTGCTTGCTTGGGTACTCGCATTCACTCTCGCCTCGTCGGCGGCTGCCAAGACACTCTCCTTGATTTGCTGAGTGCCGCGCTTGCCGTCGATCATCTTCCGCATCGTCTCCTCCATCCGTTGGGTCATGCGGTCGACCTTGTCCTGGAGATCGTCGAGATCCTTGGCAATGTCGTCCACTCCATCTTCATCTCCGTCACCATCGTCGTTGTTCGCATCACTCCGCCTGCGCCGCTTTCTGCTGCCGGCATATTCTTTCCTCTTGCTGACTACGCGATCGTTGATCGCAGCAGCATTCTCCATCACACCCGCTACAGCCTCGTCAAGGTGAAAGTCCAGACTCTTGAAGTTATTCTTGTGGCGTAGCAGGTCTGCCAATGCCCGTTGTGCAGCAGGGTTGAGGGGGAAGGTCGGTGCTTCATAGTCGGGTAGATTGTTGCTGGTGGATTGTCCCACTGCGGACGATGGCGGTGGTGCTGGTGATGGTCGACGCCCGCTTGGGGTGTCGGGTGCAATCGAGCGGCGTGAGATACGCATACTAGGCGTCGGTCGCAAACTTGACCTGGCCATCTTACTAAAAGAATGGGAGAAGAGACGAGAAGTGATAATCGCACGTATCGCACGTATTCAGAGTGACGCAAAGTAAACACTGTGCTGACTGAACTGCTTTGAGCTAAATGCAGCTTTCCAACTCCGAACTCCTTCCTTTCTTGCCTCCCTTCACTTGATTTATTCACAAACATGCCTGCTATCCGCAAATCATCATCCATTTCATCTTCCTATCCTTGACCATACTCTGCCTCTTACTTCGTGATGAAGTTGAGGTAGTCGGCCACCATAAGCGTGACCATACTAAGACGGGAATCAGCATTCATACCAAAACCCCTCAATCACGAAAATACTCACGCGTGAGGCGCAATGCGCACATAATATGTCGCAAACCCTCGATAGAACCTCAAGGGCCCCTCTTCTCGGATCACCTTCTGGAAACAGTCAAACATGCCCTTGTACGGCATCGTACCATCCGGTCCCCTCGTCTGCTTCTGCAACCTCGTCTTCATGAAATCGAATGGCAGGGAGAAGAACGATGCGAAGAAGCCAGCAATGGCCGAAGCCGTCAGAGTTTGCGCCCGCGGACCCATCGAGCTACCTTTCAATTGTGCTTTGGCTTCGGAGAAGAACGCGAGCTGGCCGAAGTTCAAGGCCATGGCTCGCACGATCGTGGGGTATGCTCCTGCCCAGAGTCTAGCCACTCCTTCGTTACGTGCAATACGCATCAGAGCATCGCCTACGCCCTTGTAGTTTGCTCGCTCAGCTGCTGGCTTCAGACCATCTGACTGCATCCTGATCAAGGCCAGATCTGCGGGGTTGCCAACCATAGCTGCCAGACCACCCGCAGTCAAACCCGCCGTCGCTCGCTCTCCAAACCCGATCTTATTCCCTTTCGCCTCAGCTCTTACGGTCAAGGACTTCATCAGGGTGTCGAAGATGCCTAGTCTCGCCGTGGTGTAGACCGCTTGTCTGAGCAGACCTGCGGAAAGACCAGTATACAAGTCCATGACCTTCCCAGCCGCGATGATGTCTCTGGTTATAGTGATGGGTGTGGGTTTCGGACCAACCTTGGCTCCCTCGCCCGCAAGCTGCAACCGTACTTTGATCATGTCCACAGGCTGAATGACCGTCGTGGCCACCATACCTGCTGCACCACCATTGACGAATGGTAATGCGGCTCGTATGAATGGTGTGTGGAGGAAGCTTTGCGTAGCTGCTTTCGGATCCTCTCGCACCTTTTGTATGGCTGCCGGAGCATCTGCAGCCATGTCTTTGGCAGTTGTCAGAGCAGCATCGCTCTTTCGCTTCGCGGCTTCCACAGCCGAGCTCATCGTAGGGTCAGGGAGGGGAGTGAAATCGGCGTAAAGGACGTAGAGGTCGATCAATAATGTGGTCGTTCGAGAGGTAGTGCCAAGATGTTCCTGCTCGCTGCCTGACGAACAATCGACTGCCTAGTCTCCCAGCTACAGTGCAGTGTCAGCTGGTGATATGTCTGATTTGACACGAATCTGAACTAAGCAAGCAAGCAAGCAAGCAAGCAGATCAGAAGCAGCGCGACCAGCAGTAAACACCGCCAATGCCCACGTTCCTCCGTCGTCGGGCTCATAGTGCAGCAATTCCAAACGCTACTATCCAATATACCAGCAACCCGACTGCTCCCGCGCTCTCTCTCTCTCTCTACTCACCTGTTAATGCCTTGTCGCGAAGCCGGTCGCTTCGCGTGGTATCGGCTCGTGCCCCGCAGTAGTAGTGTAGGACTGCTCTCAGCTCTCTCACATGAGGATTCGAGCGTTCTAGACGGCGAGCGAGGATATGCTTTCTTATGACAGACGATTGGTGGGATACAGGTAGGTATACAAGACAACAAACAAACAACGTGAGAGACGAGGTACGGTGAGATCGAGTACCTCTGCTTTGCCCGAGCTGAGCTGCTCGCATTGCCTTCTATCTGCTTGAGCGAGCGTGCTACGGTTAGGTTTCGAGAGCTCCCTCCTCCCTCCTCCTCCCGTCCTGGAGAGGTACCAGTGTCACGATTGCGGGGAAGATGGGCTGGTTGGGAGGTACGGTGGAACGGGAATTTGTGCTTGCTGCTGGGGTTCTGAAGATTCCTGAGTAGGAGTTTGGAGGTTGCTATGCCGTGATCTTCGAAGATGATATGGTGTCTTGCGTGGGCGAAATTGTGTCCCGGTATTGTGAGTGCCGTCTCCTGGAGGTATGCACCGGATGTGTGCTGTACCGTCTCGCCGCCCATGCTTCCGGCCGAGCCCGCAGCATTCACGGGATATGGTGACCTCGGCCTTCATCTTCCGATGCTTCCATTTGCATCCCTCGCTGCCAAAAATCCCACTTGAGTACCTCAAAGTGATCGATCGCAACGTGATGCTCGCGACATGTTCATGGTGACTAGACCAGAAGGAAGCCGGAAGACGTGGAGGGCGAAGATTCCGCATTAAGATCCGGAAGATCTTGGTCGGATGAAATCGGAAGCAGAGGACGAGACGACTTCACTACCTTCTACCACCACTTTGGATGAGATATTCTGCTGGCTGAACGGTACAGCTCATAGAACAGCTCGAATAATGGCTTCAAGATCAAGTTTCTCAGATGCTGGTCGCGCGCCCGTGTTCGGGATGTCAGAGCTGGCAACACTTTCGATATCTTCGCGGCCACCCTGTCTCTCACAAGTGTAATACAACACGACGCATGTCAAGACAACTAGTTGAAGACACGTCGGCATGATGTGCATGCCCCAGCTGCGCCTCTGCAGCGATACGGGTGGTGGAAGGTGAATGATCCCAACTCTTTGTGAATGGGGATGTTCGCGAAGATTCTGCTGTGCCTCCCACTCCACGATACCATGTGAAAGAAAGACCGCCTCAGGCTTGAAACACTTTTGCGGAACTAGATACATAAAAGCCTTGCCAGCCAGCAGCACGACTGATCATATAGACTCTACCACCGTCGCAGTTGACTTCATAGTCGAGAGCAACCATTATCAAGAAGCGCGAACAAAGACACAAACTATACAACCACACACTTCATCTCTGGTCATCATGGGCTATTGGAATCGTAAGCTCGAGCTAACGGCGGCTGCTAAACGCCCTGCGGAACTCGACCTAGACCATGACTCCAATACAACCAAGAAGCTCAAGGTCGACGATACCCCTCTGGATCCCGCCATAATAGGCTTACCACCGCTCAAGGCCATCGGTATCTCTCTGACGGCAGCTAACAAAGGATCATCCATCCTCACAGTCTCCTCTGAGCTGCGCAAGTTGTTGATAACCGGCAAGATCGGCTTCCCAGACCCCATCATCATTACCGCCGACGGTCCACCCGAGGAACTCGAGCCGAATGCGCTCGCCATCTCGACGGAAAAGCTCTACCAAGAAGGCATTCCCTACTTCTACTGCGACAACTCCTTCAGCCTCCAAGTCCAAGACTACAACATCCGTGCTTTCCTCCCCTGGCTCGACCGCGCAAAGCAGTATCGCGATCACGCCGTGTGCAATGGAACGGTCACTATTGCTCTTCATGGGGATCCGCACTGGGAGAATCTAGTGGATTGGCTCGAGCTGGCACATAGTGGCAAGTATCTCGCCCTCGAAGACAATTGTGAGAATCATGGTTCTGCTGTTGAAGCCGTGAAGGGTGCTTTCGCCCAGATCGTGGACTATGCTGCGAAGGGATATAACTGGAAGAACGAGGCGGAGGTCGGCTTGCGTGGGATGCGTAGGATGCTGGCTGCGCTCGACCAGCGCTGGGATGACGATCATACGGGTATGATTGAAAAAGGTAGGTTAGGTTTGATCAGGCCCGCGATATTAGCGGACACTAAACCAAGCACTGACGATGACACAGCAGAGCCAGGCAATGATGGGCAAGAAGTCTTGCAGACCTTCAAAGACACGGCCTCCGAACGCAGCTCCACTTGTGGCATCGGGGTGGCCAAAACCGATCACGAAGACCAGGAGCAGGATGGCGATGTGTTTGATCAGTCTTCGACACCACGCGGTGGTAGATCGCCCTCTCCCGAGCTCTGCAGCACTTTCGCCACCACTCAAAACACATACGAGACCGCGTTGGAGCAGCAGTTCGTGGAGGAGAGCCAAGAGTATGATTTCCCCTGTTGACCACGCCAATGGTATGTACTAAATAGCTGATCCAGCAAAGGCAGTCAGGGTGAAAGCCCGGAGCTCCAACGCATCCACGTAGTCAAGGATGAAGCGCAGATGCTCACGCCAGCATCGACGCCCGCACCGACAACACCCATATCGGCACGCTCGACGGTGTCCTTCTCTGCTTGTATCATCGAGACAACCCTCCCGCTCACAACATCCTATCCAAGCCCGACTGCAGGGCACATACAGCACCGATCTGCCAGAGAATGTCATCAATGAGATCAGGGCTCTACCGAAACGGAAGCTGAAGGGCATGAAAAGGCATTGATTTTCTTTCTTTCTTTCTATCGTATTGTACTGTACTGGGTTATCTGTCTCGCTCGAACGCTGCATACATGTAGTCATGAGGACATGACGTCGTAATGGAGCTGCTTGGTGGCGGCAAGATGGCCGTCATAGATCGCATAGTCTTGCAGTCATATATTGAAGCTCAAGCATGAGTCTTGAACAGCATCCTCAATCCAGAAGGCTCCTTCTTCTTCTTCGCCTTCTCGCCCGTCTTGCTTTTGCTCTTGCCGCTTTTACTGCTGCCGGAGACTTCGCTCTTCGACTTCTTCCGCCGCTTCTTCCCATCTTTGCTGGTCGTGGATTTGAGATCGGCTTCCGTCAGTCGGCCTTCCTCGATCAATGTTCTTGTGGCAACAGGTGTGATGAACTCTCCTTCTACACTCGTGCCCATACTGCCTTCATCGGCATCCGAGATACCACGACGCCATCTCTCAATGGAGGAAATCTCGCGAAGTTCTTCCATCTCATTGGGTGGTGTCGACGGCTCCTCCGCTAGTGCGCGATACGCTTGTGGTCCTTCGGCGAGCAGGCGAGCCTCCTCCTTGTTCGCCTTGATCTTCTTGATGATCTTGTAGCCGCCGAATGCAATGATTGTGACACCAACACCTACCCCCACGGCTATGGCGAACTGTGGGCTGGCGAGTAGAGCCAAGATGGCAGGAAATGAACCCTTCATTGACATCAGTGCGCCTGGTGCGAGCTTTGTGGCGAGGTTGCTGATTTCGCCAAGTGTAAGAGCGACCGCGGCTAGAGCTTCTGGATTCTTTTGTAGATTGTCGATGATGGCTGTTACGGAATGCTGCATGCAGTTTGCTTCGTCCAGCATACGCTGCAGGCCGCTCATCTTGGAGCGAAGTGCGACCTCGTCGTCATACTTGCGCTCCGGTAGCGGTGGAGGCAGCTCGCCGTATGCCAAGTCCATATCTATATCATCCAAGCTGGCGCTCCGTGTGGGCGTGGAAGGTCGATGGCGATGCATGCGCTCGAGGTCGGTAGTATGTCGGCGCGTGAGCTCGCCGATTCGTGGTCCTGGCTCACGCCATGATTCTGACGAGCCTTGCCGTAAAGGGGACGGTCGTGAACGAGTGGCCACGATGTCATTCGTGTAGAACGTATCTGTATAGCCTCGCTCCAACGCTGGCCTCTCACTCTGCCCGGGAGGAGATCGTCGACCACCCTGCCGATCTCTCGAGCCACGTCGTGAGCTTGTCCTCGACACCTCGTCATCCTCAAGTGTAAGCGCGTCTAGCCTCTTCGTTGCCTTCCGCTCTTGCTCTTTACTGTTCAAATCATCCCTTCGTAGCGCCTTGATCTCGGCCTTCTTCTCGTTGTACGCAGCTTTCGCCTCGTTAAACAGACTGCCAAGGGTCTTGGTTGTCTTTACAATCTTCCCAGATGAGTTGATGATCGTTATCGCCTGGACAGCCACCATGTCTGCGGTCTAATGCTACTCTGGCGGTAGTAATGTTCGGTATCGTAGGCTTGGCCGGCAAGCTTCAATGATCCGGGTGGGTGTCCCGGTCGAACTGTATGTACAATCGACAATGGCGCAAATGCTCGTCCGGGTAGCCTTTGTTCACAGGTAGACAAAGACCGCTATATACGTCTTAGACTCGCGCTCCGTCGTCCACGTGACAGAGCAGCCCCAGCCAGCACTTTCGCCTGGTCGATCAGTCCAGAGATGATATAATGATGGATTGTCGTCCACTTCGGCGCAGAGCCAATTGGTCGCTGCGTTCAGGCCAACATTGTGAGGCGTCGTATCGGGAGGTGTACCAACAGTACAGCTGTCTGCGCTCTGTCACAAGTCCTTCTCAACTGTCTCGCTTCACTCTCAGGCAGCTATCCTTGGCAGCTTCTGATTCGTAGGTCGTCAATCGGGCGGCAAGCTGCTGTTATGCCGTTGGCGGGTAGTTAATGACTTGGTGGTCTGTGGATACTGTCAATTCGAGGAAGAACGAGCCACCGTCAAGGCAGCGCGATGAGCTTATATGGCGACAGGATACGCAACGTCCATATCGCCACGGCTTGCATGAAACATTGTGCTGAACATGCGGTCTGGACTGTTGGCCGTTATTGAAAGTGGCTGTGCGAGTGGCTGTGCGTTTACCGCGCGTCACCATGCATACAGAAGTCTAGCTACAAGCGACCATCATATGCGATCAACCCTTTCCCCTTCTCAACATGTTCACATCCACCATCATGCCGACCTTCAACACCGTCCGATCTAATCGCGCTAGTGAGATGGCGATATCAGCAAGTCCTCATCGCCAGCCACGCTTGCATCACTGCCTTGACTCTCCTCCTCCACAGGATCCCCATCCGTCACACATTCACCACAGTAATAGCATACAGCATCGTCCCCGTCCTGCTCACGACCTGCGAAGACGTGACTGTTGATGCATCTAAACCAGTGGCTGCTAGATGCAATGTCGGGTAAGCCCACGTGCGTGATCATGGGCACATCCATGTGGCAAGGCTGCCCCACCTTTTTTAATGCCACTCGAGCCTGGTCCAGATCGATGCCATCATCTCGCTTCTCTGCAGGGAAGTTGAAACCACTGACAAGCTCTTCGGCGTCAGCAATGCGGATGGCGGCTTCGGCGTCGAGATACTGATTGCTCAAGGACTCCTCTGATGCACCCACCCGGCTCTCGAGTAGTGCGTACTGCGCCCACATTGCCATGCCTTGCACCTGCGGAACCGCCATGCTGGCCTCTCTTGCTTGTCGAATCAACTGCTCACACTTGGCTCGATTGGTCTTGAAATCTACGCGAAGACCTTGCGAGTCCTGGCCTTTCTTCTTTTCGGCTCGTGCAATCACGTCTGTGATGATCGCCAAGTCACAAAGCTCGACCAACGCGGCAGGCAACATTAGTAGTCCAGCAATATGGGGGAGGTGTCGGATTGTGTTTACACTGAGCGGACCGTCCTGAGCCTTCGCCTTCATTCGCTCTCGTACTACACCAAACGGTTTCGTCATATTCTGCACTATACCACCCCAACGATAGATCTCCTTGCGGACATGATCGACAGCCTCGTACCTCATAGTGTTCATGCTCTTGTCCAGCTTGAAGACTTCGGCGAGCTGCTGCTCACGCTCTCCGCACAATGCGATGGCTTGCTGAGGGACGGCGGCAGTCGCCACTGTGGCCTTCAACGAGTCTATGGCGGCGAGTGCGCGCTCGCGCATCAGCTTATGTGTCTTCTCGATAGACTCAACAATCTTCTTGGCACTCGCATCCAAGCGCCTGCCCTTCACGCAGCGGCTGTAGCGACTGATGTTGTCGACTGCGTGACCACACGTTGGACAACCCAGTATGGAGGTCGCTAGCTCAACATCGTTCAAGAGCTTGGTCTGTGACAGACGGCTGGCATGGTCGAGGTCATAGTAGTCATCCATCTTCATGTGCTTGTCCATGATGCTTGCTGGGAAGAAATGACGGCATGATAGAAAGACATATGGATCCTTGTTCAGCGCAGCCTCGGTCATGCTCTCGTCGCGCTCGTCGGTGGAGACAAGCAAAGCAAAAGGGAACCAGTTCTGTCCCACAAACCGCTGGTGTCTGGTGGCCACACATGAGCTTCATGTCCGAACGTCTCGAGCAGGGTACGTGACCGCAAGGTACAGCACAAGTCAGATGGCAGCCTGGCGCTTCTTTAGTAGCGTGAGGGCAGTGGGTCTTGTCGGTGCAATCTTCCAGACAAGGTTCACAGGCCATTTCGTGGGTGCGACCGCATCGCTTGTGCAAACAAGCAACTTCGCAGGGTGATGTGCAAGGCGGACATTCCGACCCGGTATGACACTTTTCCTTGTGCGTGCAGCCACACTCGATGTGCTGGCGGCCACACACGACCGTACAGCTACCGTGATCGATCTCGAGAGCTGCATCAGCTTTCTGCTTGCGGCAGGCGAAGCAGGGCTTGCGACAGTCGTGGCCACAACGCAACGATCCACTGCAAGCAGCAGGGCACTGGAATTGGTTCGAGCTCACATCGACAGAGCAGTTCACGGTGACTTCGTGCTCGCGACCCGGTACCACCCTTTTGATAGATGCATCACAGCGTACCAATTCTGGCTGCTGTTGCTGCCAGCATGGTAGGCTAGTCTTCCCATGACCACAGGGCAACTGAACGTGAATCCCAGAGATAAGCTTGGTACATTTGGTCGGAAGCTTCTCAGAGCAGACCGTGCCTGCTTTGTGCCCACAGGAGAAGACGTGACTGCTCGGCTCGGTGCACAATGTTACTCTGTGCAAATTGTGCGAGTGGCACTTCTTCGGACACTGATGACCGCACATCATAGGCAGGCAGCACGGCTTAGAGCAGCCAGCCTCTGGTGCAGCGCTTGCAAAATCGTCTGGCTCACTGACGCTAATCATCATGTCTGGGTGGCGAGGACAATCCAAGTCCAGCGAGCTGCCTATCGCTCCAATCTCTTGAAATCTATCGGTGACTTTCTGCCACATGGGAGATGAGCTCCGCTGGGTCTCCTTGTTCCCTAAGATGTACATTCCGTACTGCGCTCGAGATAGCAAGACATTGATACGATTCGGCGTCTTCAGGAAACCTGCGTTTCGCTCCTCGTTGCTGCGAACCAACGATACAATGACCACTTTTGCCTCCTCGCCCTGAAAGTTGTCGACTGTGGCCAGTCTGATCTTCTCGGTAAGAGGCGCCATTTTCGTTACAACAGAAGCGACGTCGTCATTATCATCAAGGAGGTCGCCCTTTTGGTCTTGGTCGAGCTCGTCCTGATCGCGAGCATCAATTTCGATGGCAAACGAGGTGCGCAATCGAGCACGTAGCGCTCTCATTTGTCCCAGTTATGGCGTAAGCACTGCAATATCTGCCGGACGATAGACACCTTGGCGTACAAGATGACTGATCAGACCCGCGCAGAATTCGACTTCGAAGGTGTTGGTGAAAGAGGTCGAGAACGCATCTCTGGGATCCTCCCGATGATTGTGGTCTAGCCACCAGAGACGATGTCGGATGCCCATCACCTGCGGATACTCCAACACCCTCTCATGATCTTGCAGGTTCGGATAAAGCGATCCGATCAGGGTAGAGATTGATGGATGCATGCGGCGCTGGATGTTGAGTGTGGTATATGGTAGAGGGTGGTCGTTTTTGGCGGGATGTATGAGTCTCTCGAACAGTGAGATGTCCATCGCGTAGTGAGGCTTCGGATTGTCAACACTGAGCTCGTAATTGGCGACACGAGGACGTAGCTGGAGATGATCGCCAATCTGAATGCAATGCTCAAGAGACGGTAACATGGCGGAGAGAGTGTGACTCTCAAGGATTTCCGCAGCTTCTTCCATAAGTAGAACACGAGATCCAAGCTTGCGGAACAGATTCAGATTGCGTGCCAGCCCAGCAGTGGTCACACCAACGACGTCCGCTTGCGACAGCACACGAAGATCTTTGTCATTAGAGATCTTCGTCAGCTCCTGCTTTAATTCGCCGTAGGCTTGCAGTGCGATCCGGAGTTGACCGTGCAGTCGGCCACTGCAGTCCTGCATCCAGTATTCCCACAGCCTACGGCGCTCGCACGGCGATGTTTCGTGTATGTTGATCGCGAAAAGCTCCTCGAGAGATCTGTTTGATAAGTCCGCTACGGTGACACTTGCCGAAAGCCAAGCGTGGAAGCTATAGCCTGGGCCGTAATTGACGGTCTCGAAACCTTCATCGTCGATACCACCAAACAATTGGGCGCAATGCTCCGGGAAGTTGTTCTCCAAGTACTTCTCAAGGCCAGCCGCGGAGCCGATCTGACTGATGCTATGAAGAAGCTCGTTGATCGCTCGAGCCTCAGCTTCTGTCGCACTTCGTGTCTTGCCCCAGGCGGACTTCTCGGCTCTAGTCTGAGTAACCTGTTCTGCGACACAGCGGAGATTGAGGTTCCTCAGCCGATCTGATTTGCTGAATTGGCCCATACGAATGATCTGTGTGACGCCTGCATCAAGCAGCGACTCGAGCAGCTGATCGAGAGCATGGTTCGTTTGGGCAACAGTGATGATAGGTCCAAGAGAGGCGCTCTTTTTGTTCGCGAGCAGCGCACGCATCAAAGCAACCCCAGTATAACTCTTTCCAGTACCCGGCGGACCCTGGATCAACGCGAAGCTTTGTGTGAGGGCTGAAACGAAAGCACTCGCTTGCATATCATCCAGCGACGTCCGAGTCCGTACTTCTGCAACCATCGCATCGAAGTCTTGTGCAACGTTGAGGATGAGCTTGGTGCCCTTGTTTGCGAGGCAGCTGATGTCATAACCGAACCCTTTCTCGGTGGCATATCCAGGCGGTGGTACATCTGCTGTATTGCTCCCAGGAGCGAGAAGCTCGGTGAATGGCAGGTCTTCCGTTCTGGTCATTTCTTGCAAAGCAACGAGCGTGGCCTGGAAAGCTGGTAGCAAGATACCAGGGAATTCGACAAGACTCTTCGGCGCGCCTTTGAGCGACCTACTAATGTAGGCCATCAAGTGCGAGATGCCTTCATCGTTGACATCGACCAGTTTGGCAGTGACGTATGCATAATTAGGATCTGAGTGTAAGTTCCTAGATGCTTGAAGTGGCTGTGACGAGTAGTCATGTGAAGCTGCCGTGGGAGTAATCTTGTTGATCTTCTGATCAACAACCACGCAGAAGAGGACGGAACGTGGAGCAACCAGACAGATCAGGGCATCCTTCTGCATACGTTTGGAGTGTTCCTACCACTCACCACGCTGCTTCGAAGTCTTGTACCTCAGATCATACGGCTGGTCAACGCACAAGGCGACCGTGAGACCACGATGCGCATCAAAATCGAAACCGACAAATTCGAGGTTACGATAGTTGAAAGTGCGGGCACCGTGTTGCTGTCGGCAGTCCATCTGTTCGTGACCGAGTGGATCTTCGATCTTGTCAAGCGCCACTTTTGCGGCGTCCCTGAGCTGGCCAATTGTATCTTCTCGAAGAAGCCTGAATTGACGATCAAGCATGCCGGCGACGCCGCTTATGTGCCACGTTTCTGCAGCTGGGGGTGGAAGATACTCGCTCCTCGTCGCCACGACTTCTGCCACAGTAGGCATGAGAGCGATACTTGTAATGTCCTTGAAGTCATTGTCGTGGCGAGGACCATCAGCGGATAAATCTCCAGGTAGTTCCTTCTGCATCACAAAGGTCGGAGCATCCGCTCGATCCTTGTCTGTCTTCTTCGCCGAGAATGCTGGGCGCGTCATACCGTGCTTTGCGCGGGACAAACGACGGAGAGCAAGTCGTGATAGCGATGTTGCTGCGCTGCCTGCAGCATCAGTGAGTCGAGCCAGCACTTGCTGCATGCTGTCGGACATCGCGGCCTGGCCTTGACTAATGACGATAGCAGCGAATACCGTAGTGCAAGCCTCCCAGGCGCCATGATAATGTGCGAGGTCGCCTTCTTGGATATCGGTTGAAGCTTCCTTGGTAAGGCGAAGTACTTCGAGATAGCGGACGGAGTCCGAGAATAATACCACAGCTCTCGCGCCCAAATTACCAAAGAGGTGAGCGTGAATAACAGCCAGCCGACTTTCCAGCATCGTGGAAGCCAAGACGCGACTATGAGAAATCGCACGAAGAAGCGGCAGAATCTCATTCTGGAAGCTCGTTTGAAATCTGGCGTCAGGCAGTCTGTGTAGCTCGCGCTCACTGACTAGTTCCGAGATACGCTTCAGGCCGCCTTCCGTCGCAAGAAGACTGATCGTCTCCTGCATGACACCGATCTCACTCTGCACCAGTGTGAACAATTGTTGGGCAAAACGAGGCTTGGCGAATGCTAGCGGTCGATTGTCCTTCGGGTTGGGTGAAAAACGCCACTGACGAAACAACATGTCTGGCGGGGAATTGGTCTGACTGCTGCCGCGGTTTGCAGGTTCGGTGACTCTACGCTCGCGCGAAACATCGAGGTTGCGTGCAGGCAGGTCGAAGTTCCGCCCAGTGATTGAATTTGCGTCCGAAGACTGCTTCGCAACCTCATTCCAGCCTTTGGTACGCTCACTGGAGTTACGCCCATTAGGTCGATCAACGATAGCCGGCCCATGCTGATATTGGGAGTCGGTCTTTCTGCAAAGACCATGCGGGCAGAATGGACAAGGCGGTCTGGGAGGGTCAGTTTTGCTCTATCCATATTCTTGGGGATGGCACGTACTTGTCCTCCGCCATGGCGGCGGATTGGTAGTGCCGAGAACAACCACTTGCGACGTCAATTGGTGAGCGAAGGATGAAGTGAAGGTGGCATGTGAGATGTCGAGCGTTTGTATTGAGCGAGCCAAAGTGTGATGATCGAAGGCTGCAGCCTTGACACTGAAATCGCAGCGCACAAGCTTTGGTTTCACGCTAGTCCCAACCTTCTCAAGATGGAAGGCGCGATCCTCAGTACCCATGCGCCCGATATCTGATTGCCTCTCCTTGAGATGTGGTATACTGGCGTCAACGGTCGCTCGAGGAGATAGCCATCAGGTTTCAAGATCAGCAGCAAGGTCATAAGCCGTCCTACTTTTACAGGCAATGGGCTTCCAAGAGGCGGATCGGCAGCACGCCCTTGGACGACAAGTGATCAATGTTCCGTATGACAGCCACATGCATCCGCTCATGGGAGCTCTACTCCAGACAGGATTGCCCATGCTGCCCTCTGAGCTGTCTTCTTCCCATCACCTAATTGATCTGATTTTCGCTCTAATTCACCAATCCCCTCCATCTGAGTATCCTTTGGTGTCTCACCTGTAGCTGACATACCACCACCCACTAGATCAGTCATTTTGGCCTTCACCTCACTAATCGCCTTGGTCTCGCTTTTCATCCTGTCCAGTCTCTCCTCCATCATCATGATCAGCGTCTCCCTTGCCTGGTGTGGTCGATACTGATTGATCAGATCAAGCATGTTGAATGTTAAGATCTCCAGATCCTTCGTAGGCGACTCCCATCCTGCTGTAGCGTCTTGACTGAGATTACCAATCAGGTTCAGGAATGTGGTGAGCTGGCTTCGAGCCAAGGAGATCAGATGCGCCTGAGGATTTAGTCGTACCGCAGGATGATCTGGGTAGAGCTGCTCGATGCTGACGTCTTGCAATGACGGTGGAGGTGCATGTAGCGATCTATCGAAGCCGAATGCACTGTACTTGCCGTCTACTGGCGGAGGCGGTGGGAGAAGATACCGAAGCTCGGTTGGCAGTGCTAAAATGTCTACGTCTTGCGAGCCTGTGGCTCCATCTCCAGTACTAGTCGCAACACTGCTCTCTGAGAATCCAGCATTTTGCCGTAGGTCACGCAGTTTTGAGAGGTTCGAGGTGGTGAAGTACTTGTAGAAAGGTGGTGGTCCTGGGAAGGGCGCTTTCATTCGCTCTTGCTGTGGTGCTTGGGCTTGTTGTTCGGCCATGACGAGGGATATGAGAGAAAGATGCTCGCCTTCCACACTCACGACCAGATCCAGCAGCAGTAGTAGTGCACCGTCAGCTGAGGACGAGTATGGCGGCAATGTTAATCGTTGCCAATGATGTAGTGCAATGGCAGCGATCACATGCCAGCCAACGCAAGCGGAGGACCTCCGAAAGCATCTCCAGCGCATTCACCTCAAGGCACGCGACATCCTACATCAATCTCGACAGCATTATCCGCTTGCGTAGACAATGGCAGGCAAAGCAAGCAAAGATAGCCCTGGACTGCTGGAATCGGCAAGGAGATTTTGGCAAAAGAGCTATGCTGGCGACTACCTAGGCCTGACACTGCTTCTAACAGCATACATCTTGATCAAGTTCTTTGGCGAGCCCTTCCATCGCATGTTCCGTCTCGATGATCTTCGCATTGGCTTCCCTCATGCTGAGATAGAAAGAGTGAGCGTCTGTACGTATTGTGATGCCACTAATGTGTAGCCTCCAGGCTGCTTGCACGGGTGCTAATGGTGTGTTATCCTTCCAGTCTGGCTATTCATCTACACTGGCGTTGTGCCACTCGCCCTCCTTGTTCTCTGGGCTGGGTTAATTCGCCCGAGCGTACACAAGATCCACGTCACGATTCTGGGCCTCTTGGTCTCCATCATCCTCACATGCTTCATTACGGACGTGATAAAGGATGCCGTGGGCCGACCACGACCCGATCTAATTGCTCGCTGCAAACCCGAAGCCGACACACCTCAGCACGAATTGCTCACTATTGCAGTCTGTACAGAGACTTCACACCATGTCCTTCATGATGGATGGAGAAGCTTCCCGAGCGGGCACTCCAGTTTCGCATTTGCTGGCTTAGGATATCTGGCATTGTTCTTCGCCAGTCAGGCGCATGCGCTACGGGCACGTGCTAGTTTGGCGACTTTTATAATCTGCCTCTCGCCTCTGTTAGGTGCAGCCTTGATCGCGATCAGCAGGCTTGAAGACTACAGACATGATTTTGCGGACGTGATTTGTGGAAGCCTGATGGGTATTTTGATCACCTACTTCAACTGGAGAAGATACTACCCAAGTCTGTTCAGTCGCGACTGCGATGAGCCTCATGCGCAGCGAGGGAGCAGATCCGGTAGCCCAGCGGGCAGGAAAGCGAATGGTTTCGAGCGTGTACGGGACGAAGAGGAAGTGCTTGCCACTGGCGATCGAAGATTCAGCATTGGTGATGATGAAGAGAGTCATGAGAGAAGTAGGCCGAGGTAGACTGCCACATGTGGGCTCTTCAGAGAGAGATGGCATTTCGCCAGCCGTGCTTATTCCCAAGCCTTTCCATGACCGCTTCACCTCTACACCCCGGAATAGACTGTTGCCTCTGGTACACGTCAAGTGACAAAGGCGAGCGCTGGATAGTCATGCCGTGGCAAGTATTGACGCGCTGTAATGACGAATTCTGTGGCTACTTCAACAGCCATTATACACTTACCATTTTGCAGGTCGTGTTGCATCTCCTCACTGGCATCGGCCTAAGCACCGCTTGAGGAAATCATGCCCCGTCAGGCTACCTTCACACACAATACTTACTTATGTAAGCTTCAGCATTGACCTGTATGAGTAGCTTATGCACTGGTGGTAGAGGGGTGGGGTGTCAAAACGATGTAACATTGTATTTGGATCGATCCAGCTATCTTTCATGCCATCTAGACAGAATCGATTGAGAGCGTTCTGATGCCCTTCTTAACCTCTAAGTGCGCTGGAGTGTTGGATCCAACGGCGAATGGTAAGAGGCTAGAACATGGCCATATATATTCATGCGCGACCCACACTACGAAAGGCAATCTGCACCCCATGCAGCTGTTAAGCGAGGATCATGATCGACAGTGCTTCCAGCCATTTTTTGCCGCAACCACCGCGTCTACTCCTCCTTCACCGACACCGTGCAACCACCTCCTCACTCGCCAGTGGTTCTCCTATTGTTCCCCACTCCGCAGACATCGAGTCTTCATGTTCACGGCTCTCATGCTTTATTAGCCTTTCCGTATACAGCGGCTCTACCCGTTCGGCATAAAGTTTACTTCGTCATTGGCCATCCAACCACACGCTTTTTCTACAATCCCACTGCTGGTAGCAACAGGACGGACGATCACTCATTTCCACCACATCAGCTACTGTTCACTCACTTCAGGCAGCAGTCGAAGGCTAGAAGTAGCAGCGCTCGTATGTCGTCGAGGAGGGGGAATACAGCGGGAGTCCGGCGTTCAAATGCCGCAGCCATTGGAGGACGAGATGATCACAGCGATCGGGGTCGAGCTCAGTATGGCTATGGGCATGGTATTGGGGCGATGAGATCTGCGGTACTGGGCCTGGCAAAGCTCCTTGTTCTACCCGCCGTCTCGGCAGCGCCACTAGGACTATTCCGCCGCAGTGTAAACATACTAGAGGAGGAATCCAAACCAGCCGGCGACCCACAACTGTGGCTCTACTTTGGCGTTGCTCTAGCCCTTGTGCTAGGCGGAGGAATCTTTGCTGGCTTGACGATAGCACTCATGGGTCAAGATGAGACGTACTTGCAGGTGTTGGCGACTTCTGGTGAAGGCTCTGAGCGGAAACATGCGGCGACAGTGCTGAGACTGTTGAAGAGAGGCAAGCATTGGGTGCTTGTGACGTTGTTGCTCAGTAACGTCATCACCAACGAGACCCTGCCCATCGTGTTGGACAGGAGCTTAGGGGGTGGATGGCCAGCTGTTCTTGGGAGTACCGTTCTCATCGGTAAGGAGAGCGCAGCGAGAAATAATCTTGAGCACTACTGATCTCCATTGCAGTGATCTTCGGTGAAGTTGCACCTCAATCAATTTGTGTACGCTACGGACTCTCAATTGGTGCATACATGGCTCCCGTCGTGTTGGTCTTCATGTACCTGCTCTCCCCTGTAGCATGGCCTACCGCGAAACTACTGGACTATCTTCTCGGCGACGAACACGGAACCACGTACAAAAAGGCTGGGCTGAAGACGCTTGTGCAGCTACATAAGACTCTTGGAACTGTGCCCGGGGAGCGCCTGATGGAGGACGAAGTCAACATCATCAGCAGCGTCCTTGATCTCAAAGACAAGCGTATCGATACCGTCATGACACCAATGCAGGATGTATTCACCATGAGTGTGGACACGGTACTGGACGAGCGAATGATGGAGACGATTCTATCCCAGGGTTACTCGAGGATACCTATCTATGCGCCAGACAATCAACGAAACTTCATCGGCATGCTGCTCGTCAAGATCTTGATCACCTATGACCCGGAGGACGCTCTAAGAGTACGCGACTTTGCTTTGGCTACCCTACCCGAGACACATCCATACACATCTTGCTTAGACATCATAAACTTCTTCCAGGAAGGCAAGAGCCATATGGTGCTTGTCTCTGACGAACCAGGGACCGACCACGGCGCACTTGGCGTTGTGACACTGGAAGATGTTATCGAGGAGCTGATTGGCGAGGAGATCGTTGACGAGTCTGATGTCTTCATTGATGTACATAAGGCCATTCGTCGCTTGACACCAGCAGAGTCCAAACGCTACCGAATGAGCAAGGCCAACAAGCTCGTGGAGGTCGAGGATGGAGGTATGATCAGCGAATCGGAATACGACAAAGCCGATGGCGAACACGCACCACTACTGAAGGTCAGCGGTCCGAAGAACAGCCAAGTGAATGGCCAGATGCAGCAGGTACCAGGAGCCACGGCTTTTATGATACGTAAGAACAGCAATGCTTCCGACATGTCACACGATAATTCTAGGCCTGCGCCTATGCGTAGCAACACCACTGATCTCAGGCAACATCTCAAACATCTTGGACCTAGCAACCTGGCTACAAGACCGCGTGCGACAAAGTATCAGAGTGTCAAGATAAAGCCCGGTGTAGGCACGATCCCGGAAGGGCAAGCAACGGCGACGGGTACAGACGCTGCGCGAAGTCGTTCTCTGTCCGTTGACAAGACAAACGGAGAGACTTCACCACTGCTGGAGGCGGGCAGGAATGCATCCGACGGCGTTGCCGCGGTACAGTCTGGCTACGGTACGAACTCCGGAAGCATAGCAGGTCGACTACGCGGAATGTCTGAAAGCGATAAGATGCCTCCGCAGGAAGCCACCAAGGTTGCCGAAGAAAACACGACTTCGCCACCGGCCGCAGAACCCTCGAAAGAGCGCGAGGAGAAGCGCCCTGATACACTTCAAGTTCCACCAAAGCTGGTCGTACCCAGCGACGGCTACGATGGTGATACAGTAGGTGAAATGGAGGGTCCAAGCCGGGAGCGATCGAAGTCAAGAAGAGCGGCACGATCGGGCAGTATTACCGAGACGACGGTGGATGTCAACGGGTTGAAGAAGGTGGTTCTGGACGCTCACTCTTCGTCTAACAGTGATGTGGAGGACTCTCCGGCTACCTCCGCCTCGGGTAGGCAGAGTAAGGAGGGCGGGTTGGATGGTGGCGCGGATGCAGATAATGAGGATGGAGGATCTGGTGCTGGGTCCAGGGGTGCGGATGGGAAGAAGAAGAAGAACAAGAAGAAGAAGAAGAAAGGTGGCGTGGGATGGTAGGTGAATGGGTGACTTGGGGTGGAAGTGAAGGGTGGTTGATTGGCCTTCTCTGTATGCTTATGGGCTTGAAGGGCGAGGTCTGTGATTGATATGGTATGTTCACATGGGTGGGATGCCCCTTATAACATGTACTGTACAGTATTGTATTTGCACACGTAGCGTCGTAGCGCAAGAAAAGAACAGTTGTACTTCAGACCTCGTCCTTAGGTCGCGGCTTCTGCATTTGGTGAGGATATCGGGCTACTGCCGGCGGTCTTGCTCTCAACGTCACTCCTTCGGGCTTACTGATTTGGCCAGCCGCCGCCCTCCCTCGTTCCATTCCATCAAGCTCCCTGACGCACGCATGTGTAGCCGTCATCAGATCAGACACCATGGAAGGCTCAGCACATTGGCGAGATGTCCTCGACCACACAGACGCTGCGACAGCAGAGCTGATCATCCACCTTCAGTTTGAGGACCTCAACAACCTGGGTCGTGATAGCGACAATGACCTCAACCTCGGTGCAGCGCTTGCGGCATTCGAAGAGGAGCTTCGTCATTCCCATGCCGTCCGACAGTGCATTGGTGGCGATGCTATTACGCCGTTGCTGCCCACCAGTCTGCAAGCAAAGAAACGTGCGCGCAGCAACAGCGATCCATCTCAAGCTGATGAAGGAACTGGACCGGGAGCCAAGCGAGTCAAGGTAGAACAGCCTGCCGATGTCGAGCGTGGAGTATGCAGCGCTTGCAGCGATGACTTGACCCTCAACCAACTCTGGACCAGTGCATGCGATCACGCTTACTGTGCAGACTGTCTGGAGCAGCTGTACAGACTGGCCATGACGGACGAGAGTGTTTACCCACCAAGCTGCTGTCAGCGATCGTTCGTGTATCAAACGGTCCGCCCACGACTACCAGCAGAGTTGGTGGAAGAATTCGAAGCTAAGCGCGAGGAGCTTGAGATCAAAGATCGAATCTACTGCGCAGATCCACATTGCTCGGCTTACATCAGTATCGCTGAACGTAGAGATGGCGGCGCTTCTTGCGCAAAGTGCTCGCGCGTCACGTGCGTTCAGTGTAAAGGTCTAGTACATGATGGCGAATGCCCACCCAACGAGGCTCTGACAGCAGTCCTCGCCTTGGCGGGCAGGGAGGAATGGCAGAGGTGTCCGACCTGTTGTAGCATGATCGAACTCAATCATGGCTGCAACCACATAACGTACGTCTAGACTTGAGAATGTATCCAGATCGAAGATCCGTACTGACAAAATTGCAGCTGCAAATGCCGCTCAGAATTCTGCTATGTCTGCGCTGCCAAGTGGAGGAGTTGCGACTGTGCGCACTGGGACGAGCAGCGTCTCCTTGCCCGTGCCGAACGTATCGTGAATCGCAACCAGACCATCAGAACGACGGGACAACGCCAAGCTGCTGTGGCAGCGAGGACTGCCCGGCTCCGCAATCAAGATGATTGTCATCATAACTGGGATTATATTCCAGGACAGGATAGCTGCGAAGATTGCAATGACGAAATGTGGATTTACCTGTTCGAGTGTTCTGCGTGTCGTCTAAGAGTCTGCAGACGCTGTTCGGAGTGGATGAACGCGGGTTTACGTGCAGGCCGAACAGATTAGAGCGGCAGAGAAGGGTAGGAGGGAGCCCAGGCTTGAGACATGTTCAGACCACTAAGATCAACAACACTCATAGCACTTGACGCACTACTCGGAGCATAATGGGTAAAAAGGGGGCTGAGGTGATAGCATGAACAGGCTCACGGCTTTGTATAGCTCATCGTCTAAACATCATCAAAGCCTCCTCAGCATCTACCTCTCCATTGTCATCGGCGCCCATATCAGCATCATCCTCGACCACATCCTCACTCAACTCCATCCTCCTCCCAAACAAACTCCCAAACAGCTCATCCGCCTGCCTATCTCCCCACCCACGTCGATCCTCCGGCGCCATAAAGTTCTGCAACTTCTCATGTACAGTAAACCTCAACTTCCTCCCTTTACTAGCTTTCGTATCAACATTCTTCTTCGTCTTCGCCTCCCGCCGCATCTGGAAGGAGAAGTCGATATTTGATGTCGCTGTTGCAGAATCCGCTGATTTCTGCTCTAGCAGTTCCTTCAACAGTAAGCCGTAGAAATCTGCGTCGTCGTAGATGTTCTTGTCGATACTGGTTGTTTTAGAGGCGGCTTGGATGGGCGCACAAGAGCGTGGCGTTTGGGCTCGAGCAACTAAGCGTGGCATATCGGCTGTATGTTGCTGGATTACATCCAGGACTGTGGTTTGAGGAGCGGAGGCGGTGAGTTTGCTAGTCGAGCTCGCCTGGCCTTCGGATGTTTTCGTTGACCATTTCTGGAGGGTGGCGTTGCGGCGTTCGAGCTCGGAAGATTCTTGGTCTTGTTGGTGGGACCAGAGTCTCGCTGTCGAGCTCTTGACTGAGTAAAAGGCTTTTCGCTTGTCGCCCGTGCGAGCAGATCGCATATCTTCCCGGAAGTTGGTAAGGGTGGACCAGAGATTGAAAGCGGCGACTTCTGCTGCTTCAATGGCGCTTGCTGCGTCTTCCCGTTCGCTTGCCAAGTCTCCGCCTGGTATAGCGACGACCGTGTTGGCCCCGACCAACGCCTTCTGCAGCTTCATCCTCGTGCTTAGCAGCGAGTCGAAGGTCTTACGTTGGCGCTTCACTGAGTTCCCTTTCTGTACATCCGCTTCGTTGCCTTTTGCCAGTGAAGCTCCAACGACCGGCAAGTCTCGTAGTGTCGTACGTGACTGCGGCTGGGAGACAATACCTGGACGGGCTACTTCATCGTCATCGTCACTGACATCGCTGTCGGGGGTGACATCGTCATCACCCTCGTCCTCGTGGGATCTCGCAGCTGAATCAACGCCCATAGGCTCCTCATCACTTCCCTCATCCTCAAAGCCTCTTCCGAAAGGCTCGTCGTCGTCGTCGTCGCTCAGCTTGTCTCTGCCCACACGTGATCCACGGTATTGGGCGCCAAGTAGTGATTCTTTCGGCTTCCGTAGTTTGCTCTTGCCTACGTCGATGTAATGCTCTCGAGCAGCCTCTTCTGGATCGCTCTCCGTCTCCGAGCCATTGCTTTCACTGGCCTCGCCCGAAATACCTTCTGCTTCGGGGTCGACCTCCGAGTCCCGTGCAGTCACGCCATGGTCATACAGCTTTTTCAGCTCTTTCGCACGGTTCTGCCCTCCATATGGCGCCATACTGCGATGATATGGTGATAGTGTAGGCATTCGAACTTTTCACATGTCAACTTCTGGAAAAGCCAAGATGCGCATGCGGCTCAGCGGGCGCAACGTTTATGCAGCGGGCCGAGGCGGTCACTCCCCAGCAACGCCGTGTGACGCGGCATCCAAACAGTCGGGATCGTCATTTTGTCTGGAATGAGACGAGACATTGGGATTGTCGTGTTACGCAATAAGTGAGAGATGCCGACCGCATCGAAATCACCTCGAGACTCTTCCGCCAGAAGACAAAGGAAGCGACGGACACATCAGAGAGTTGATTCGAACGGCGATTTTGCTCCAAGGTCGCGGGATGAGCGACGATATGAGAGGGAGGAGGGATCATCCAGCCCGACGAAGAGTCAGCCGAGGAGAACAGATGATGATAGGCCAAGAAGTTCGTCGCGACAGCCACCGTCAGATCATAGCAGAAGTACAGGAACAGGCACAGGCACACTCTCGGCCGGCCAGCTAGCACAACTGGACAAGCTTAACCAGAAGCTGGGATGGGATGAACCAAACGAAGTAACCCCGCCGAGACGCCCGGAACCGCCACGCATTCGACGGCGTGATGACGAAGCCGATCGAGAGCTGGAAGACCGAGAACGAAGACGGCAGGAGCATAAAGAGCGCAAGCGGCGGCGAAGAGGAGAAGAGGAGGAACGAGCTACGGCGGCTGATGCTGGGGTCGACGAGACGGAAAGCTTGGTGTACGATCGGAGGAAGGTGCGAAGGGAAGAGAAGGGGAGGATCGTCAGTGGACAGAGACTTGAGCGGGGTTCGCAAGCATACTATGATGAGAAGGAGGGTGTGAGGGATGGCGTACGGCTAAGGGGTGGTGCTGGCAGTAGTAGCGATTATGAATACGAAGAAGCACAGAGGAAAAAGAAGCGGCGAAAGCGGATCATCATTGCTGTGGCGGTTGTAGTACTGATACTGGCTATCGCCATTCCGGTCGGTGTGGTGGTGTCGCAGAACAAGGGTCCGGGAAGCAGTAGTAGCGGCAGCAACAGCACGACATCTTCACAACCAGCGAACAGCAACCTCAAGGGTATGTCCGAGAACGACATTCCCAAACAATACCAAGGCACCTATCTCGACCCCTTCACGTGGTACGACACGTCCGACTTCAATGTGACCTTCACGGACGTCATGGTCGGTGGACTGAGTGTGATGGGACTGAACGATACCTGGGACGACAGCAAGAAAGCTAATCCGAGTGTACCGGCGCTCAACGAAAAATGGACGTACGGCACTCAGCAAGTCCATGGCGTGAATGTGGGCGGTTGGCTGAGCATCGAGCCCTACATGACCCCTTCGCTGTTCTCGGGCTACAATAGCAAAGCCAATGTAATCGATGAGTACACCCTTACCCAAACTCTTGGAGCGAGCAAGGCGAAAAGTATACTTGAGCAGCACTACGCCACTTTCATCACGGAACAGGACTTTGCTGCCATCCAAGCCGCGGGATTCGATCACGTCCGCATCCCTTTCTCCTACTGGGCCGTTACCACATACGATGGCGATCCCTACGTCGCGAATGTGTCATGGAGATATCTCCTCCGCGGTATCGAATGGGCGAGAAAGTACGGACTACGCATTAATCTCGACCTCCACGGTGCTCCAGGTAGCCAAAACGGATGGAATCACTCTGGTCGTCAGGGCGCCATCGGGTGGTTGAATGGCACAGATGGTACGACCAACGGCGACCGCACGATCGCGATCCATGATCAACTCTCGCAATTCTTCACCCAGCCGCGCTACAAGAATATCATTGCCATGTATGGCCTTGTCAACGAGCCTCGCATGGTGGAGCTGGATACCTCGACAGTGCTGACATGGACGACTAATGCTGTCAACACGATCCGCAAGAACAAGTACAACGGCACCATCGTCTTCGGCGACGGCTTTATGGGATTGGATAATTGGCAAGGGAAGCTTCAAGACCTCCCTAATCTGCTGCTCGACGTCCATCAGTATGTCATCTTCAACGTCCAGCAAATCACCCTCAATCACCACGATAAGATCCAGTTCGCTTGTGATGGCTGGACTCAACAAGCTCTTCGCTCCATGAACACGGCCACAGGCTTCGGCCCTACATTGTGCGGCGAATGGAGTCAAGCTGATACCGACTGCGCCCAATACCTCAACAACGTCGGTGTCGGTTCACGGTGGGAGGGTACCTTGAACATGATCGACACACCCGGCGGTGGGCAGAACGGCTCCGTGCTTTCGCCCACCTGTCCCACTCACAACAATCCGCAGTGTAGCTGTCAAGATGCCAACGCCGCCCCGTCGTCTTACTCAGCGGAGTATAAGACTTGGTTATTGATGTTCGCGGAGGCGCAGATGCATTCTTTTGAACAAGGATGGGGCTGGTTCTATTGGACTTGGAAGACGGAGGCGGCGACACAGTGGAGTTATAGTAACGGGATCAAGGCTGGGATCGTGCCGGGGAATGTGAGGAATAGGACGTTCGATTGTAGTCAGAGCATACCGGATTTTGGCGGGTTGGGGTTGCCGGAGTTTTATTGAGGGGGTTACGTAGACGGGTGGCGAAATGGGAGAAGTAATAGATGATGTTGGGGTGTGTTGCTCTCCCTGGTGATATATCTAGAAACGGGTACGGGAGGCCGTCTCAAGGTGGCATGAAGAAATCCATGTCGAATGTAGATTGTGTACCTCGCGGTTCACATGACTTAGTTACCTACAAGTCAGGGTTGAATAACGTAGCTCGAGCATGGAAGAGGTAGGACCTTCGAGATGCCCACCCCGCTTACAATTGTGAAGGTGACATGCTGCTCCCGGATGTGGCTTCGCACCTCCACCAATCCGTGTCCGAAACGCTCTCCGTCGAACGAAGATTGTATGAGAGCGTTTCCTGTCATCACTTGAACACAGATTTACATGCGATGTCGTCTGCTACATCATCCCCATATTCGTCACTTCTCCCAGCAGCTCCGCGGGCAGTGCATCGCTGCTGGCGTTGTTCACGGCAGAGACCATATTTGCCAAGAAGGTCAGGTCTTTGGTCTGCGGTGCGACGTAGCCTTCGAGATAGGGAATGCGGTCTTCCTCTGGATATCATTGTCAATCCCGCAAGCTAGAAAGATGGAAGGCGGTGCCTTGTGATGCTTGGTTGGGAGCGTTGCACTTACCGAAGAATGTCTTGACCCATGCCTTTGGGGCGCCCGAAGCCGAGAAGTCCCAAAGAGTGGCGAGGTAGAGCGCTGTAGTTCCTATGGAGCCTAATTCAGGTCCCGGCCCAGTACTGTATGTCGGATTCACGCTCTTAGCCAGAGCTTGTCGGGCTGCGCGAGCTTTCGCTGCGATTGGAACTGTGACATATGCATTCGGCGGGCTGGAGTCGTGTAGGCCCAGACTGGCTGCTACACCAGCAAATACTGTGGCATCGTAGTGTAGATCGTCGCCAAAGTAAATGTCGTTGCGCGACTGGGAGCCGTCTTGTTCGATGGTGGCGTGGCGAGCTAAGTCACGAAGGTTTATGGTCAGGGAGCTCCCTGTGGTGGACAGGTTGAAGGTCTGGTTCGCGGCGAGGAAAGCTCCAAGGTAGGTCTCTGGAGCGAAGTTGTATACATTTTTGGCGGCATAATCAATCTCGGGGAAGCTTATGTTTAGGCCACTGCGACGGAGCCAGCCGTGATTTGCTAGGGCATTGAGGCCCGGGCAAGGCGAACGACCTGGAAAAATGTTGTCAGTAGTGACTCAGACACAGATGAGCTTGCGGACTCGCTGTCAAAGGGTCCGGCAGAGACAAATTCGTGGCCTGCAGGCTCGGAGCCCTGGTGCTGTCCTGGCCATTGAGGTGGACCGGGTGGCGGACCATGTCCTGGTGGTGGGAATGCAGCTACGAATGAGATATAGCACAATATTGCTGAAGCTCGGAGAATTTGCGACATGATGAAGTGATCGTTCGAGTTCAAGCAATCCGGTAGGTGATGGTCAAGGTGGCAGTCGGTGATGGGAGAAGGGCGGTCTCCTCGATGCCCTGGTCAGCCTTCTTGTACACACAGCGGCTGGGTGGAGCCATCTCGTATAGCTGTCAGGCTGCACCGCTCGCGGATGTGTCATGAATCTAATGCTTGTTCGGCACTAGATTTATCAAGCCAATCTCCAGAACGTACTTGCTTGCTCCAGACGGAGTGATAGGCAAATGACTTCTTTGGCTCCGCAGTTAGTCGGCCTCCGAATATATTATCGATACCGAGAGTCCTGGGCACATCGAATATCGTTCTCGTTCTCGTTTACTGCCCACGCTCGCTCATGGTACAGTACCGTGGGTGCACAGCGCCACACGTGAGAAGGAAAGAGATGCTCCTGCCGACGGGATCCGGGAGCCCAATATCCTCGTCGTCATGCTCAGAAACAGGTCCATTACAATCCGAGTTACCCCCAGATCAGACCGCTTCTTACAACGTTCGTCCTTCTCTGGTAAAGACCACAGCGCAGACAGATGAAATTTTCTCTCTACAATGGTTTTGTAATGTTCATTTGAGCAGAAGCCGGGCACTGCACTGCTCCTGGAACGAGTCGTACTACGGGGACGCGACCTTTCGGGTCCATAGAGAGCGGACAGTATGTGTGCATCTCCGAAAGGTTCGAAAGCCACTACTCAGATGACATAACGCCAAAAGTGGGATTCTCGTTAGCAAGCCTCCAGCAGGATGTGTTTCGTGTTGTGCAAGAGCGAATGCGAATGCTGAACGTGAACGAGTACTGTAGCAAGTCAGCATTCGACACAGACCAATCGCGGCGGCCAGGACCGGTTCAGCTTTTTGCCTGCCTATTCGAGTTAGTATCTACCATTAGTCGGTTCAGTTCTCGCAGCGAGCGTGCGTTGTTGCTTTTTGCTTCGACTAACTGACGTTCTGGACGAGAACTACCGAGTCTTCAAGGAGAGATACTTGAGTCTTCCAATAGTCTCGAGAGCAGGCCGAATGGCTGTGCTGCACTTCCGCTCCGTGGGCCAAGGCACACCTATTCTAGTCATACACGGATGGACCATCGACTCTACCGCGGAATTGAGCGATCTTGAACCCATCTTCGTCCAAAGGCCTGGCTATCGACGACTTTACGTTGACTTGCCCGGGCATGGCTCGACACCGATCGATGGTGTAAAGAACCTCGATGAGATGCTCGACCGCGTCACTCGTTTCATCGAGCACGAGATCCTGCCAAAGAAGTTTCTGGTCGCTGGATCATCCTGCGGCGCTTATTTCGCCAGGGCTGTTGTATACCGCTTCCAAGAAGATGTCGTAGGCTTAATGCTTCGGGTACCTCATGTGGGACTGAAGGATTCGGAGAGAGACATCGATCCCGTCCAACTTGTCGTGGTCAACTCAGCTGCGCTTGACCAGGTCTACATCCCTCTGGCTTCCGGGGAAGATCTAAAAAGTACCTCAGTGCAGACAACCGACTATCTGACTGCTACCCTGGGCAGATACCAAAACCTCATCGCCCCTGCTATTGCAGCTGCGGACACCAAACCCTTGGCCAAGATACGAGACGATGCCACAAGCTATGTACTTACTTGCCCATTTCACACTCCACAGGTCCCGTTTGTGAAGCCTTCACTCATTGTCGCTGGAAGACAGGATGACGTGGTAGGTTATAGAGATGGTTGGAGTCTGCTACCTTCATACCCACGAGCGACACACATCGTGATGGATCGTGCTGGTCATGGTCTTCCTGTCGACGAGATTGAGGCGAGGCTGTTTCGGACACTGGTAGAAGATTGGCTGGATCGTGTCAAGGAGACGGATATGCATCATTGACCCTGACTGAATACTTGAGCCATTGAACAGGCCAATGCATGGCCGAACAAATACCGCAGTCTCGGTTCCGCTCAAACTAAATCTACTTCAGCACAAAGGGCTCACGTCGTGAAACAGAGAATTGAGGTGCAAGCAGTCTGAGCTTGTTGTGCTACCTCCTTGTTGGCCCTCCCTGAATGTCCATGGCCATAATCGTGGCTGGTCCTTGAGGCCATGATACTGTCCTTAGATGTTAGCTCGCCTACCAGTCCTCACACTACCGACCTCAATCATGCCGACGTAAATTGCCAGTAGTCGAAGTTATAGCCACTGCCGCTAAACACGAAGTACAGGTCTTGTGTGCCCTTAGCATTCGTGATCGAGCATGTCACATCCTTCCAAGTCTGCGATCCGCCGCTCGAGCTGACGCTGCAAGTCCCGGCCAATGTACCGCCCGTACTCCCCAGATGGATGGCAATAGATCCACTGCCTGTGCCTGCCACACGCACAGAAAGCGATTTGGCACCTGTAGTGCCGAATGCTACGCCCCTGACTTTGATATAGCTGCCCGACTGGATGCTGGTGACGTCCATGCCGCCCTCCCTACAGGTCTCAGTCCTAACGCTTTGAGACCATGCAGCAGTCTCGGCTTCCTGTCGAACATACGGGTTCAGCGTGCCTATCTGATTGACCCCTGCCGTGGTCATCTGTATGGTCGGGATCGTGCCATCGCTGTTGTACTTGAATTCCTCCACGCACGCCGAGCGTTGGTAGCCACTGCCACCCGGCAAGGCGCCGTTGTGGTAGAAGAAATAGGAATGCCCATTGAAGTCGATTATGGCTTCGTGGTTGGTGAAGCTTTTACCTTGAGTTGGCATGATCACCCCTTTGTATGTGAACGGGCCAGTGGGACTTTTGCCGGTCATGTAGCGAATGTTCTCGGAGCAGCAAGTTCCGGCGTAGGCGACGTAGTAGGTGCCGTTGCGCTTGTATACCCACGGTGCTTCTTGGAAGCCCGCACCACTTGGTAGAGATATCTTTGTGGGACCTTGACTGTAGGAGATCATATCTGTGTTGAGCTTGACATAGTAGAGATCTGGATTGCCGTAGTAGAGATATGCTTGGCCGTCGTCGTCGATGAAGACCGTGGGGTCGATCTCGGAATTGGAGACGAGTGGTTTGCCGAGAGCATCTTTGTATGGTCCAGTGATGCTGCTGCTGACGGCAACACCAATGGCATCCGCTCCGGAGCTGGCAGTGACTGGTACGTAAAAGTAGAATTTGCCGTTCCTCGGGATGATCTGTGGCGCCCAGGCATTGGCTTTAGCCCAAGAGAAGTCTTTAAGACTCAGGATCGTCCCATGATCTTGCCAGTTGGCCATGTCAGCAGTGGAGAAGAGATGCCAGTCGGTCATGTCGTAGTACGTGGCTCCATTGTTGTCGTGGTCTAGGAAGGCATAGACACGCCCATTGTAGACGACTGGAGCTGGGTCAGCAGTGAAGATGGTCTGTACGAAGGGATTATCTGCAAGTGCCAGCACACCAAACGTGGCGGCGATGGTGAGTAGTGACGACAACATTGCGAGACGGTGGAGGTTGGTCTGAGGAGATGGTGAGTATGTGGGAGCGATACATCATGATATACCGTACCGCCGCATCGCAGTGCCACATTCTTGTTCTACCGTATCGTAGACTCGAAAGTACTCTGAAAGCGATGTGTTGGCCTGAAACACACGCATGTTTTGCCACCAATCCTTTGGCGTTTCTGTGACAGGCACTATACTAAACTACATACCGGCCGGTGTAGCTCATCGCGTGGAAGGTGTGGTTTCTCACTTGGGAATGGCTTGACGGCTATCCATCGTGACAGTGGTCATGCGATGACAATAATCGGAACCACTTCCTACAACGAACAGTACTCGGCCATGTGTCGCGAAGCGGAGGATGTCAACTTTTAGCCGAAGGGTTTTGTTAGCCTGTTGACATGGGCTTGCTCCCCACTGGAGCACAAAGTCGATCTGGAGATGTCTCATGCACGTGTATTGCACCAATCTAATGTAGATCCATTGATTCGTGCAGCCACGGGATAGCAAGACCTCCAGGGAATCGGAGGTGAGCGAAGCACTAGACATTGCAAAGCTGCTTTTGGCGACGTTTTGGCGTTGCATGATTCACATCGGGATGCCAGAAACGTCGATTTCGTCAGGGAAGTATGCAAAGTGGCAAATAGCTTGAGCAGCTAGGAGGACACAAGCGTCTTGAGTACGTATGGCTACAAATGAGATCGAATCAAAGGTCATGCGCCAGGATCGGCGTCAACACTTTTTGAGTAGCCCGCAGATATGGTACAGCAGGCGTGGGCGGACACGCAGAACACGTTGCAAGGTCGTCGCCTAAAGTACTTCGATGGGGTCCCATGAGGTAATCCAGCGGCGTGGACAAGCTTTGGCGAAGCTGCTGGGCTTATGACTGGGACCGCTCCCTAACAGCTCGCTATCCTAGGCAACACCACGTTAAATCACAGAGGTGTATGCACTGGCGGGCGCGGGCGGTGTCAAAGGAGGACGAGGGCAAATCAGCAACGCAAGAGCCGGACTTCATGACCATAGGGTACTCTACGGATCGGCATCGGCCGGAGTATCGAAGGGCCTGTCCTTACGTGTAGTGCAGAACGACTGAGTTTCACTTCAAAGCATGACACTACCATCGCCCTTACTGATTGCGCACATCAGAAGGACAAATGTTGTCAAGAAGCGGGCACACCACCTTCAGCCGAATAGATGCATTGTTGGACATACAGATTGATATGTATAGATCCATCCACAAGCTTACCTCAGACGGAAAGCTACATTAGCCCTGCTGCTTCAATAATTTGCAGGATCGACCACTCCATCGCATCCTACTACTCCATCGCGTCCTGCTACTCCATCGCTTCCTGCTACTCCATCACGTCCTTTTACTCAATCGCAATCCTACCACTCGATCGCACACAGGAGGAGTCTAGGACGGTGGACTACCAGAAGGCATACTGCCACTAGTCGTTCCGTTGGCAGATGGACCTCCGCCGTCACCACCTGAGCCGCCATTCATACTGGAATCCGTATTCGCTACTTCGCCATCCGCATAGATTGTTGCAGCAGATGTGACCTCATCATCCGTGGTTGGATCGATACCAATACTGATCCAGGCCATGATACCATCAGAAGGGCTGTCACCAAGCCAGACGTACTCCACGAAAGGGTCCATATTTGCAGCCTCGGAACTCAGGATAGAGTCATCTGCGTTCGTGGTCAGGTCTTGAGTGTTGGTGTTGTATGGTGCCGTTGCTTTGACTTGGGAGATGAGATCCTGATCGAAGAATATCTGGCCTACATGCGAGGCGGAGGTGGTAGAGTTGCTGCCAAGCAATGTACCGTTCGTGCGAATGATTGTGCTGTTGGTGTTGTGACTCAAGACGTGAATGTGGGGCGCGCGGCCCGTGTAATGGCCCGGGAAGATGGTCTCGAATTGGGCCACGCCATTGATGTCGGTCTGTTGGTTTCCGCGAAGGAAGGTGGCGGAGATGTTCGAGGTGTCGTTGCTGTTGCCGTTGCTGCTTGCGGATACGCCGCTGTAGACGCCTGTTGCGTTGCCTGGCAAAGTGGTCAGTATTGAGATATTTCATGACATGCTCTGGCCGACGTACAATGCCAGAAGTCCATGAACACTGCCGGTACGGGCTCGCAGGTTGCAGTGTCCACCAGCTGGATGTCAAGGTAGAGCGGGACACCATCTTCATCTTCTGTCAGATCGCTACGAATCAACTCGCCATCAACGTAGTACGGTCCTTGGGTCACCTCTGGCTGCAGAACGCAAGAAGAATTGTCGCTGAACAGAGCTGTCTCGTCGCTTTCGAGTGTGACGTCCGAGCCAGACTGATGCGTGAAGTTGTATGCTGCAAAACCGCGGCGAAACAAAGCGTTACTGTCGAGGTTGCGCTTGGTGCGAGCATGACGAGCTAGCTGCAGGCGCCGAGTGAGTGCATCGGTGAGATGACCGCGACGCTTGAGCTGGGGAGCGCAGGAGCGGACACTGTTCGGCTCTCTCTTCATAGATTCACGGTGCTCCAGAGCTTCCTCGGCGACGTTGTGGCCTGGATGGGCGAGGACGCTAGAGAGCAAGAAGGCGGAGCTCAAAAGGGTGGAGAGGATGGCATGTTCGTGGTGAATGCTGGAAGTACTGTTTTGAGTGTGCTTGTGGTTTACAAGTGTGCAAGTTTGGTGATAATGACAGCTAGGGGCGTATCGAGCAGGTCATATGTACTTTGCCCTTCACCGCCGTGGGTGGCAGCGTCCCTATATTGCCGACAGGGGGACCGACTGCCCTTGCGGAGGCGGAAAGACGCACGAGAGGCGTCCGTCTCAACATCACTGGACGCGTACGCAATTGGACAACTGCGGTGTATGATCGCGCATGACTCGAGAGCTGAGACTGCTGTGCGTGCTTCAACGCGTGGGTATAAGCGATGCGAAGCCATGTTGCCAAGGTAGGCCTGCACCGTTGACGACGCAATGCCAAGTATGCGATACAGGCTTGATTAATCGTGACACAGCGCCAAGTTGAAGACATCCGGCGGAGGGTGCCAGTGGTGTACGTGTATACCAGGCTTACGAGCGTGTTATCGCGTACACAGCGGCCTCTGTTCGGCGATTTTACGACGCAATGGATTGTGTCCAGATTGCTGACGACGACGTTTCCACTCCGCCTCAAAATATCCGGTGGGCACTACTATCAGGCTCAAGAGTGCGTGCGTTGATCCTGCCAAAGCCACGACGTCGATATAGTGCCCCTTGGAATCGCATCTCGCTTGAGTGAGTACCGGTATAAGGCTGCTAGGCATAAGCTGCGGCCCATGTACAACGTTTCAAAAGCCAAAGATCAAGGTAGGAAGTAACCAAGGACATCTCTCTGTTGTGATAGATCCACTGCCAGACTGATTACGTCGGCCGATGTACATTAGCGTCTCCGTCTGTCCTGGGAGCATTCCACAACTCCGTTCGTAGCGATTCCTTGCCCGGGTGTGCTTTCCTGGCGATCCTGACCACGTAAAGAAATGGTTTCGGAATTGCTGTCGGTGCCGACGTTGGTGCTGCACGGGACGGGAAGATCTCTATTTGGCGTAGTTCTCCGCTAGAAACTAGCTGAGCAGAAAGCATAAAAACAGATGGCCGTGAAGTGCGATTTATCTCAGTCTTATTCTTGGGACTATGGTACCCTCACGGACCGGGAAAAAGATTCAACAATCTCACCACTCTCCTTGTACAGCCTGAGGTTAGATGGTCGCTGTGTGTGGCCTAGCCGATGTTGCGCACTTGTGCCCGACGTAGACATGATCGTCCACTTTACCTCACCAAGTTCCAAACCTACGAGGCAGGAGACTGGACAAACTAGCGCCGCGATGAGTGGTCATCAGTCAATTCAGACTGGCCGAGGTTCAGTCCATGTGAGATGCATTACACGCATCATCTTGAGAGCAGCTTACAAAGGCAAATTGTAGAATCCTTACAAAGAGCACCCTTCATTATCCTTGCCCAAACCGCCTAATCAACCGCCGAAGACTGGGGCACGATGTTATATCCATTGACTGGTATAATCTCAGCCCTCCTGCTAACCCCAAGTCATGTTGTCGCGCATCCAGCAGCCGAGGAGGGCCAAGCCAATAGCTTCACCTTCTACAACATGCCTACCACAGCCGCTGGACCATGCGACCTGGTTGAAGGTCCAGACGGTGCGCTCTGGGGCGAGGATATCCTCGTCAATATCATTTTCCGCATCGATCCGAAGACCGGCGTAGTCCAGGAATATCCCATCCCGTTCACTACACCTGTGAGTAATGTCACGATCCCAGGAGTCTCGCAATCCATCCAAGATCGCACCGCATTCTCCTGCGCCATCCGTACTGGCAATGATGGCAAGTTGTACGCTAGTAATGGTCTTCGGAATCAGCTTGTCCAGATCAACCCGAGTACCAAGAAGATCAAGATTCTTCAGCCGCCAGTCAACCCCGCCGGCGACCTACAACCGTTCAACGACATCACACCTGCTAAGGATGGAATGTACTTCACGCAGACGACTGGCAACGTGTTCACGTTCTATGACTTTGCAACCGGAGGCTTCACGAACTACAAGATTCCGACACCGCTTGCGCTTCCGCTCGGGTTGAAAGTGGCGTCTAACGGCAACTTGTACATTGCTCTCCTCCTCGCGAACAAGATTCTGGAGTTCAACCCTAATACTAAAGCCATTGTTGAGTATGACCTTCCTCTACCTGGTCAATTACCAACTGTTGTCCGTGCGGAGAAAAACGGGTTCATCTACTTCGCCATGTTCACTGGCGACGGCATTGGTCGCATCAATCTCATCACGAAGAAGATCGAGCTCTTCACCAGCAGTCAACTTGGAGGCCTCGGTGCGGAGAATACGATCGACAGCAGAGGAGGCGTATGGCTTAGCTACTTCACCGTAGATGTGCTGGCGCGGCTCGATACCTCGACTCTAAAGTACACATACGTACCTTACACACCCGCAGCAGCGCTTTTGAACGGTGTGCTGGGCGATATTCCACCTTTTGTCGATGTTGCTGTCAATTATGGGCCTGGGGATGCAATTTGGTTCACTAGCATCGGGTATGTGACGCAATACTCGTGCCCTCTGATTCAAGTCGCTTACACTTTGTAGGACAAATCAAGTCGGACGATACAAACTATCCTAAACCAAGGAGACGTAGTGCTTGCGCAAGGTAGTCGCCACGGTTCCGGACAGCTAGCCATTGTAGCTTTGTGTATCAATAATGTCGTATTGATTCCTTATTTGTTACAGTACAGTACATACAAGCAGGATATGGTTGCAAAAATGCTTGCGTACCTGAACGCTGTCTACATTGTTATAAAAATGCTATGATCGTGTTTGTTATCCAAAACAGCCGAGATCGCCTTGGCCGCAGGAAGCTGGGAACGAGAGTAGAGCGTGGATCTTTGGGTCCGGGATTGTAAGTAAGTAGTAAACGATAGCTAAGCACGAGGAGCTGGTGCGAACGTTCAGCCACCACTGATCCAGTCGTCGCAGTAGGGCGAACCAGTACGAAAGCAGTAGCAACGCCTTTGCATCGTGCCTCCGAAGAAGTGGGGCGAGCAGGCTGAAGTTTCGACCGCCGAAAGCAATGAGCTTAGTGAAATGCTCGACACCTGGCTCCAGGCGTAGCAAAGGAGCTAGTGATCGGACTACGCTGTGGTAATCGTTGTTCGCCGACGTGGACTGCTCTGTTAGTTCGCAGAGGTCTACTAGTGCTGGTGGCAGTCCCTCAATGCCAGATGCCTGATCGGTATAGGATTGGGAGCGATCGTTGCCCTTTCGAAGCACTGGCATCCATGCCACAGACTGATCGACTCGAAATGTTTGGCCCAAGGCAGCTACTCCTGAACCAGCAGCTAGTGGGCTTAAGGCGTGGGCGACTGCTTCGTCGTAGTCTGTTACAAAAGCATCCAAGGGTACCTGTTCTTCCAGGGGAAACGCAAAGATGACGGAAAGAAAAGTTGTGCCGATGAGTGCATCCACGTCGTGCTTTGATCCGGACCTAGCAGTCGCGAGTGCGGCTCGATACAGCGAGAGACCATCCCGCCAGTGCTCGGCCTCCGCCATGTCGTAAGCACGGCTCTGTTGCGGGCTCTGTGGTGTCGACCTGAGGCGACTAAGATGCGCAGACGAGACGGCCAGCAGCATGTGCATAAGGTAAGATTCACTCCATCCCGAGTGCGCGACGTAACTACTCATGACTCTTTGTACTGTCGAGTCGCCTAGAGTGACTGAGGTTACTGTTTGAAAGTGCTGCAGCAGACGTACTGTACTGATTGATGCCGGGGAAGAGCTTGCTCTCATTGGTGTGTGAAGTCGGAACAGGTCGTTGAAATCGCTGACGACACAATTCACCGCCATGGTATGTGTCGCAGTGCTCAGACTGCCCGACTGGTTCGCTTCAGCCGCTTCTGGGACCTGCATTTGCCCAGTGCAGGAAAGCATTGCGGACTCAGGCTTGTAATTGCAGAGTACGCCGAGTTGCGAGCACCTGACACAGCATGGCTTCTCTTCGCCACACTGAGTACATCAGCCGAAGACCATACTGTAGCAGAGAAACCTCTTCGACTAGGAAAGGACTTCTGCTTCCTACCTTGACCCTACGTTTCTTGCATACTGCACAACCACTCCGGGATTTCTTATTCGATCTCCGGGGTAGGTGAGTATCTGGTCTCGCACGAAAGATCGTTATCTCGAAGAGGCGCATCTCAATTATCTCACTGGCTGAGGCCTGTATCTCCGATTGCAAGGGCTGATGCTGCCTTTCGAAGCAGGATAGGTTTAGTGACCGCAGACGCTTAGTGAAACCAGCTCAGAACAGTACCTGTGTACATCTTTTAGTCTATATTGCCAGTGCGATGGTGAGCTGTGCTGGAGCTGAATCTCTCTATGCCCGCATCATCGAGGGACTGCCCGATGTCTGCGGAATGGCCAGTGGCCAGATCTCGGAAACGCCATCATGGATCTAGCGACCATTACATTCATGACTCGCCATACGATGAACCAGATTAAGACTAGCGTGCCAAGCCCCCCCGAGCCTTCGACATCTCTCGTCATCAAAGAGACCATCTCGCAATATACCACCGAAACCCGATGATGGTCGTATTCGTCTCCCCATTGCTCTCCGACCGAGTTCCGTGGCGAAGACGCTTCGCTTGTCCAACGCACGCCGCCTCCGCAGCCGCAAGCAAGCCGTCAGGGCCTGACACATACACCCAGGCATCAATGTGTGGACCAGCGCGCGTGGCCAGAAACTCGCTTAGCTCGTTGCCTGGCTGCAGTCGACCTTGATGACCGGAAACGTGTATGGCAATTTCCATGTTCCGAAACACCGCCATGGTGATTCGTAAATCCTGTATTTCTCGAAGATGCACTTCGTCCTCAGTGCGGACCGACCATAGGAGGCGGAGCGATCTCGATTGGTCGGTTCTAGATCCGTAGTTATCTGCCCACCAATTCGCAATGCTTATAGCTCCGGTAATCCCCGTACCACCGACTATCAGGAGAAGATGATTCGAGCGACGCAACTCCGGGACTGCAGGCGAGTAGGGACCTTCGATACGGACCTGCCAGCGTAGTTAGCCTCGATTCCTTCCACACCCTATCTTCCGCTGCATGCCTACCTCTATCGATGATGGGACTTCAGGGATGTCCCCAGCAGCAGCAGCTAGTGCCCAGGTGAATTCCTTCTGCGTGCGCCGGGCTTTCTTCCTCTCCGGCCCTCTCCGGAACAACAACACTGGCCCAGTCTCCGCAGATCCAGCGCTTGCTGCTGTGAATGGATGGATCTGGAGCTTACTGACCCGTGGGAAGTTGATGTAGTAAGTTGAGAGCACCGAAATCTCGAATGCTGGCGACATGATGCTTGTACCCTTCTCACCGCTACTGGCTGTCTCAAGTCGCTTGGGAGGTAGCGTGACTCTGGTCCAGCCATTGCCAGCATTCTCCACGACGGCTTCTACTTTGTTGGTGAGCGAGTTCCGAAGTCGCCAAACCCAATCCGCGACCCAGAGCAAAAGACCAGGTAGTAAGAAGTAGAAGTTCGTACTAGCGTGCAAACAAGCGAACACCAAGATGATGACGACCAGTATGATGTGCACAAAATAGAAGGTGTTGAAGCTTTTCCGGCGAAGGATCGGCAAAGACGTAATTGTAACGGCCACGAGCAGTACAAACGCAAAAACGCCGGTCGGGAGCACTAGATACGATATAGGTCCCTGAGCTGCTGCTTCGGTGACCGAGACTGTAGGGTTATCGACCACAAATTCGTTCTGCACGGTCGCAGATGCCGAGACAAGCGAAGCAACGAAAACCTATCGTGAACTTAGCTCGCTTGCGGCCTACTGAGGCGAATCGCATGAACTCACATAGTAAGTGATCCCGTGTACTAGTGTGCCCAGGAACAGTCCATAAGCGAGGACCTTGTGGGCATAGAGCAGAGTCGACGTGTGCAACGAGAAAGCCTTACCAATGATGCTGTTTCTGCCGACCGGAATCATAACCAAGCCAATCCAGATGTCACACCAGTGGCCGGTGACTCCAGTCCATGCGACAAGGCTCAAGACTTTTGGCGTCCAGCTTACGAATGCACCTCGGTGGTACCACCAGTCACGCTCAGCCGGTAGCCAGTATGCGCAAGATGCGAATGTCGTAGCCAATATCCACAGCATCAAAAGCAGGCCACCGATGCTGACTCGCTTGCCTGTGACTGGAATCACTCCATCCCAGATATACGTATCCATGAAGCGACGCACTAGTGATAGGTACGTCTTCGCAGCCATACAAAGACCGATGCTGGTGAGCAAAGCATAGTAGACGCCAATGTGTATGCGCGTCTGAAGTGGGTTCAGCTGCTCAACACACAGACTGCTGTGACAGGGCGCGAAGGTGATGCCAATGGTAAAAGCTGCGCACACAATCAACAGAGTCGCAATCAGACAAAGGTAAAGTACTTGTTGGCCTTTCGAGCCCACGAGAGAAGCCATCTGAAGGGATGCGTAAGTCGGAAAGATTGCGGTTCGAACAGCGAAGAATGATACTGGCGCATACGACCTTTTGGAGAAAACTAGGAAAATGGTAGTCCTTTATGTCTTAACCAGCTGTTGCAGCCTTGGCCAAGAAGGTTACGACTGCCCGCATGCGGTATCTCGTGTGAGTAAGATGTCACAACCATAGCGATAATAGCACTAACACGGATCATTTGTCGTGAAGTCATTACAGAGGAAGTGGATCGCGCTCGACTTATACAATGTCGATGCGCAGGGTTTGGGCTTGGGCGTATACGACTTGCCTGTTGTAGTTAGTTGTCGTCGAAAAGCTTAGCTCTTGTTTCGCGATCCGTACGCTGAAATACGTTAAGACAGCTAATATTTATAAGGCCTACAAAAGAACAGTATAAGATCTATATTATTTAGGGTTAGTATATAGAATATTATAGTTTATAGAAAAGTATTACTATTTAAAGTTCTAAGATTAAAGCTTATTAATTTCTATCTAACAACTAGTTTAAAAAGTAAATAATAATCTTCTATTAGTATAGTTATTATAGACATTAGATCTATAATAGGTAAACTATTATATACCTACGGTATAAGGGGGTTAGAGCTTATTAGACGAGTAAGTTCTAAGCGATAGGTCGGGTAAGTAACTACTCTAAGGTTTAAGCTTTCGGCGGGTTAGTAACTATTATATACCTATAGTATAAGGGGTTAGAGCTCGTTAGACGAGTAAGTTCTAAGCGATAGGTTAGCTAAGTAACTACTCTAAGGTTTAACCTTTTAGTAGGTTAGTAACTTAGGTTAAATATAAACTACCTATATAAGAAACGTTTATTCTATATATATAGGAGATTCGTATATAGTTATAATTACTAATAGTAATTATAACCTAATTATAGTTACCTATAGTAATTATAATCTAGATTACTTAATTGCCTAATAATAAAGTAATTCTATATCTAGCCCTAGAGTTAGTCTATTAGCCTTAGGCCTTAGTCCCTAACTTGTTACTAATAATTAAATTCTATATAGGTAATATTACCCCCTATCTATAGTCCTATATCCTTATAGTAGCCTATCCTAACGGATTGTTATTACGCTAGCGCGTAGTAATCGGTCTAATATAGCTTAGCGCGCTTTCTAGCTTAGCGCGCTTTCTAGCTTAGTCTATAAGTAACTATAGGGTCCCGTAACCTTAAAGTCCGTTATTTAAAGATTAGTTCCCCTATAACTAAGAATTAACTTCGCCTTACTTAAGAAATATAATAGTATAGGAAGTCTACCGTAATCCCTTACGAGCGCTATCTCTTCTTTAGTTACTACTACGTTATAATAGAATCGAACTCCCGCCTAAGATATTCTAAGTATATCTTTAGTTCCTATATATTATCTTCGCTAGAGTATTCTTTTTATCTAACTAAGTATTTCTAACCTCTTTTCTCTAGGATTTCTTCTACTTTCTATTCCTAACTAATATAAGGCCTAGGAGGCAACTAAATATTAATAGGATCCTCCCTAAATCCGGTAAGGCGCGAAGCTACATAGTCTAGATTTTAGTAGAATCCTATTTAGTAGGATCCGTACTTCTAGAACTACCTATAGGCGCCGTTCTATACGCTAAAATAGGATATATTGTTATAAGGGGTTGCTAATAGGGGAGGAAGGTAACTAGGCGTAGACGGTTAAGGCGTAGACAGAAGCGTAACTAATTAGTAGTAGGTAAAACCTATCGCTAACTCCTATACTTAAGGTTAAGCACGAAGCTCCTAACTACTAACACCTTCGTGCTTACATATATCTACTAGGTCGCGCCTCGCGCGCCCGGTACGACCTCTCGCGTAGAGCGTCCCGATCGCACCTTATAAGTATACGCTTATAGGAGCGCCCGTTGTAAGCGTTCCGGTAGTTACGTGCTATTAGTCCCCCGCGAGGGTCTTAACACTATCCCCTATCTAGCGTAGCGTCGTCTCGACGCTTAAGACTTAATTTCCTAGATTTATACGACGTACTTCCTTTATCTAACTATGTCCTTAGGGCGTAATGCCTCCTAGGAATATAACGACATTAGAACGCATCGGTAACCTATCGAAAACTATTACTCGTCGCTTTCGCGAAATACTAACGCCCTATAGTCGCTATAAGTCCCTAGGACTAGATTGTCGCGTAGAGGTTTCCTCGGGTCGCTACTCTACCTACGCTACCTAGTACAAGACCTACGACCTAAGAGTTACTTTCTAGGAATTTTAGAAGCTCGCTAGCGTTCGTAAAAAACTAGAATCCGAGATAGACGACGCCGAGAAGGAGCTTAAGCTAGCGGAAGACCGAGCCTAAAGAGCTTGTACAAAGGTAAGGCGTATCCGTAAGGTTCTACGTCGTACGGAGATAAAGGAATCTAAGAAGATCGAGTAGGAGATAAATTCCCTAGCTAAAGTAGAGTAGCTAGAAGCTAGTCCTCTCGCCGCATCCTCCCTTAGTCTTCCGGATTAATCCGTACCTAAGAACCCGCTGCCCGAGTTCCCCTTAGACGCGTAGGCGGGGGTCGACCCTCTCCTCGACTTTTCGTCTTATAGGCTCCTCCTTAGCGACCCTATTAATATATTAGTATCGGTTGCTCCGAGTTAAAATACTCTAGCGGCTCCTAGGTAGCCTCGGTATAGCTATACCCTTTCTATTTAACTAAGTACCTTTACTAACCGTTTATCTAGGTATTATCGAGGATCCTATTAACGGTATATACTAGTTCTTCGACCTCGGGGTCGAGTAGTAATAGTTCTATTTATAGCGCGGCGTCCGGCGCTACTAGTTTAAGTAGCGAGACATAGAACACCGGGTGTATCCTTATCTACTTTAGTAGCTATAAGGCAAAGTTAATAGGTCCCTTCTTAGCCTTAATCCTAAACGGACTAAGCTTAACCGTATCTAATTTCTTACTTAGCTTATCTAACTTAATATTTCGGCGGAGGAGATATACCTTGTCCCCCTCTTTAAG